>NC_138370.1:137110594-137128932 GCF_054177405.1 Leptonychotes weddellii
CATCAGCCATAACAACATGTTTCTAGATAGGTCTCCTGAGGCAAGGGAAACAAAAGGAAAAATAAATTCTTGGGACTGCATCAAAATAGAAAGCTTTGGCACAGTGAAGCAATCAATCAAGAAAACTGAAAGACACCTCACTGATTGGGAGAAGATATTTACAAACAACCCATCTGAGAAAGAGTTGGTATCCAAAATATATAAAGAATTTACACAACTCAACACCCAAGAAACAAATAATCCGATCAAAAATAGGCAGAAGACACAAACAGACATTTCTCCAAAGAAGACATACTGATGGGCCACAGACACATGAAAAGATGCTCAATATCACTCATCATCAGGGAAATGCAAATCAAAACCAAACAAAGACTTTTTCCTTAATTATAACCATATTAAACTAGAACTATAGACGGTAACAGCATATGAGTCCCTACTTTCTAATATTATTATAACAACTACAATTTACTAAGCACCTATTATATGTCAAGCACTTTACCTCTTTGAAATACACACCAACACAATTCATGGGAAAAGAAACTAAAAGTTATAGAAATGTAGTACTGACCTAAGGTAAGGAACAGCAAATTATGGCCCATAGGCCAAATCCACTCACCACCTCTTTTTGTGTGACCTTCAAGTCAAAAATGCTTTTCATATTTTTGAATGATTGAAAAAGTCAAAAGAAGAGTAACAGTTTGTGACATGTAAAATTCCATGCTATTCAAATTTCAAGTGTACAAATAAAGTTTTATTAGACACAATCATGTCCATTTGTTTCTATATAGACTACAGCTGCTTTCACTACAATGGCAGTCAAATAGTTGCAACAGAGACTATGTGGCATGTAGAGTATAAAATATTTACTATCTGGCCTTTTACAGAAAGCTTGCTGACCCTTGACAGAAGGTCACATGGCAAGAGAGTAGCAAAGGTAGAATATAATACCAAGTTTCTCTAGTTCCAACATGCATAATAATAGCAGCATTCTTTCTTTGTTATTTCAAGCCTACTGTATGCTCCAAATGGTCAGAGCCTTGTTCAAACATCTCAATTATCCTCAAAATTGTCACTTTCTACAGTTACGAGAACTGAGCTTAGAGACCTTAAGTCACTTACCCAAGGCTAGGGAGCTGGCTCCTTGCATCTCCGTTCTCTCACTCCTGTGACACCTGCACCTGAACCCCACTCTACTCAGAAGAGAACACAGGGCTTCCTAAATTTAATGTTTTCACTCCACCCAAGAAATAAAAAACCAAAAGATTGGTTCCCTTCCCTTGGGTGCCACAGTTGTGCTCCTGCTGGAGTAGGAAGAACAGGAAAACCTGAACTGTGGTTCCGCCTCAGAGAAATGACACAGGGTCCAGTCCAGGCAGGAGTATATCATCATTGCTTCTGGCTACAAGGCCCACGGCCACTTGCCCAAAATCTTTTGCTTTCTTATTCCACTCTGGGAACCAGACTCTAGAAACCTCTAGCTGCCATACATTTGGGTAAGAACTCAGAATAGCAAAAGTGATGTGACTGAAGGACTGAAGATAAATACCCCAGGTTCACAACAAAAAGGCAGGGAAAACATCTATGAATATTTGAAAGATCATACATCAAAGGAGGAAGGAAATGAGAAACTGTTGCTGTTTTCCGAGGAAAATTGTAAGCTGATAAAACGGAGCATCAGAAAGCATAACCTATTCAGAAGCATAGAGAATGTGAGGCACACCCAGGCCAAACCAAGCTTTGCTCAGCCGCTGCTGGAAGGGGTAGGGACCTGCCAAACTGGTTAGCCAACTCCAGGAAGTACAATGTTCCTTTTAATTTCAAATTTATTCAGTTTGTTCCACTGGGATGCAGATTCTTTTCCTGAAAACTTTGTAAGGACAGACAGACATTGAGGATGACTGCCTTTTAAACAGTGGAGTGAATGAAGACCCTTTTAAGAGTTAACTTAAGTAAGCTTAGAACTAGCTAGGTAAGCATCCGAGCTGTAGACCACACTCCCACTCACAGGCAGTATCACTGGACTCCTGCAGGGCCACTTTGGGATGAGAAGGGGAGAGGGAAATGGTTATACTTGGGAAAGGAGAGAGGACATTTTGATGGAGTGAGAAAAACCATAAAGGAAGATAAGGAAGATGCTTTGACCAGAACTGGGCATTGTCCATTGTGGTTCCCTGGACAGGTCCCCTTGTCCCCTGGGCACAGGTAGATCAACTTCAGGGACCTGGATGAGTATGGCTGAGATGAAGAGGTCCTTTGCTCAGCTTCTGCTGGAAGCCGGCTTAATTCTGGTGCGCCAGAGACGTTACCCTCCATGTAGACACTGGATTCTCATGACGTCAGTGCCACAAGAAGTGCCTCTCCAAAGAGGGCAGCAAGTATGGACTGGTGGGAGCCAGCACTGGAGAAGAAGCTGATGGACAGAAGTTAATGCTAGCTAGCGCCTTTAGTCACCTCACTGACATTCTGTAAAAATGCCCCCAAATAAGGGAAAAGACGCATTTTGGATGAGGGAGACCTAAAGTCTTGTTATTTCCCAGGCAGAATAGATATGAAACTGGCAGATATGAGGGCTACACACATACAGAATAAACCATACATGTCTTATTAATTGTTAGTTCCAATTGCTCATCACTGTACAATTAGAGAAACCTCTTCTGGGCAGAAGTTGCCAGTTGCTTTTCTGACTTGGTCTTGCTGGAGTCTTCTTGTTCTGTGCTCCACGCTCTTCCATGACCACATGCATAGGCTGCTTATCAGTATCAGAACCTTTCTCTGTTTCTCTGTCCTCAATTGTTCAGTGTTCACATTTTAAATACAGTCGCTTCATCAGCTGCATCTCCCTACCCCTAGAGAGACTCATTCCTGACTTCCTACTGCAGGTATCTATGTAACAGATTGGATTCTCCTCCTGTGTGTACTCGGTAAAATTCCCTCTAGGGAATAGGCCTGTTACCCAGGGAATAGTTTTTCTCTTTTTGTATGATGTCTTTTTGTGTCCCACTCTGTTCTGAATAAACTTTATGTTCCATGCTGCAAAATCCAGTATGGATTTTGGTGGAAAGAAAAAAGTTCCAGGTTTAGGTTCAAATACTTTAAAAAAACTTCCCTGTTATGTAGAAGCAAGTGATACCCAGAGTCACACCATTCATTATCTCATAGGACAAAGCAGCTTGGGATTTACTGATGAGGCAGTTCCTGCCCAAATATGCATCTAACATGTATTCTGAAGGGTCAAGTCTTTTACATTACAAAACACAAATTTTGAAATTTTGTGTGTAAAACTATAGAAAATAGTCTAAAATGATAGAATAGCCACCACCGATTAAGTGCTACTTTTTTTCTAGAAACATTACTCGTTTCACTGCCACTTCACAAAAACTTTGCAAATTAGGGATTATCCACATTTTACAGATGCTCAGAAGTTTTAAGAAACTGGCAGCCTCTTCAAGGTCAAACGTTAAGCAGGAGCACTGGGAATCTAACCTGGAAGTGCCTGAATCCAAAGCTTGGATTCAATCCCCATTGTTACACTGCCCAGGAAGGAAATGACAGTGTGCTACAATGGTGCATAGTAAAATCTCAGGGCCACCCTAAGGGTGCAAGGGCAGCCATTTGTACTGAGTAAATGATTAGGAATTAAATATTATCTTTTTAGATCTTTGCCAATTTGATCAAGAGGAATGGTGTTCGATTTTAACTCATATTTCTTTGATTATGAATGAAATTTGACTTTTTTATTCTTATTGGCCATTAATTTTCTTCTTTTATGAATTGCCTGTTCATGTCCTTCGTTCTTTTTTCTATTGTGATTTAAGTTTTTCTTATCAATTTTTAAAACCTCTTTATATACTGAGGCCATTAATCATGTAGCCATCATACTCATTATAAACATTTTATCCCAATGTATCATTTTTCTTTTAATTTTGATTATGGTGATCATTTATGTGCGAAAGTTCAGAATACTTACACAATTAAATCTGTCTTTAGATTCAGCTTTACATACACTGTACCTTTATCTTTGTACCAAATTACTGCAAAAGCAGCCAGGTCCAAGTGGGATTACACTGCATTAAACAAACTTCCATAAATGGATTGACAAACTAAAGTATCAATGTATTAATTTATAATGAGGACTATACTCCAATAGTAACTCAAATACCACATAGGCAATTTGGTAAGTACAAATAACTTTGTCCCATTCTCCTATAAGTTGGAGTCCATATCATATCTGGACCTGCAGAACTTGCTGTTGTTATCCCTTTGTAACAGAGAAAGAGACTCAGAAGTGACTGACTTTGTTAACGGCATAACCAAAATGAGCATCAAAATCTCCTCTTCACTGTTTGGTTTAAAAAAAAAAAAAACTGTGAAATGTATGTTTTGCTAAGAATACAATCCTTAATTGCACCAAACATGAAGAAGCAACACAAACATCTTACTTTGCCAAACATATAGATCATTTAAAACGTTAAAAAATGAGGAAAACAGATGTAAAATTGTCTAGGAAAACGAACAACTTTATGATTTGTTTGTCATCTTCTCCCTCCTCGCCTTAACATAATATGTAGCATATCCCATGACAGCTCATAAAGTGCACCACCACCACCAAATCACTAGCTTTTATGGAGACAGTAATGAACATAAGATACCTCAGTAGGAGTTATAAAAATGTAGACACTTCTAACATTAAAAAAACAAGTGAAGTATTTTGTAAACCAAAAATATTCAAATGCCTTGAGAAATGGGGATGTTCGGAACCAAAACTACTGCATAAATATCTGCAGTTTGACCCATACGCTATTTTTCTGGGATTTACAGCTATTCCCCATTTTTAATGCCCTAGCTCTGGCTTGTTTAAAAATAGTTCGCATGTGCTTGAGAGTAAGTCCCACTTGATTTTGAAGGGGATAGGTGTTGGGGGTACTGAAGAAATCTGTACAGGCAAACATACGAAATTGCCCCCCAACCAGCAAACGGTCCGTCAGTTCTTTCTGCTTTGTGTTTCTAAGAGTCTGCATGTCCTTGGACAAACAAGTTCCACTTGTGTAAAAGTGAAGGTGTTCTCTCTTTCTTCCTCTTCCACATTTCAAGGATTAAGACATTTCCATCTCCTCCAAGTTCCAGGGCTGTGACGGTCCTTTAGTATCTCAGATATTAATATGGCTCACACCGATGTGACTTAAATACCCTTTTTAAAATTGAATCTGTAATACTATGCTTATTTACTGTTCCTTGACAGGTACCAGATCTGATTGAAAAAGAGTTTCTCCAAACATTAAGTATTCAGAACAGTCAAGGAAAGATAAGAAGAATGTATTAAAGGATTAAGGGCAAAGAGAAAATGAAGATGAGGGCAGGACAGAAAAAATTAAAATAGCAATGAAGTAAGATTTTTGAAAAATGGCATTTGTAAGGACAAATGAAATTAGCCAAATTTCACTCTATCTATCATAGAGCACATTTTCAGCATGTTTAAAATATGTTCTTCTCCTGCTTTGCAGTGACATTTTGCCCAAGTGTTTCTCATCCTGGGTGCTGCTAGATAGCACTTGTATTTCAATGCCATTCACCAGTGTTATTTGTTGCTGTCCAGGACCACCATGTAAAATGTGTGTGCATCATTCTCCTAAAGAAGGAATAGGGCAGGTGGCTTTGGACCACGTTCCACAATAAAAAAATACAGAACCCAAGCTACAAATGGTACTTATATTTCAATTCCTCCCTATTCACCATTGATGTAAACATCTTCAAAAAGTACTTATTTCCAAAAGCCTCTTTCCTTCTCTCTCAAAAGAAAATGTATTTTCAAATTCTTGGAAAGGCTTTACAGAGAACCCTGTGACTTCCTCAATTAAAGGGCCCATTCAGCCCCCACGGCAGCCATTGCCAGTTCCTGGGCTTGAGACAGCAAGGCTCTTACTCTGCCACTCTGTGAGATTAGCAGGGAAATAGCAGGCATATTGTCAGATGGAATATTACACCATTTTGGCCCCCAAAAAAGATGTTAAGAGTTGTTGAGCTGTGGCATGCTGCTCAAGAAAGAAGACAGCTCTAGTAATGAATTCATACACACTGCCCAAAATGTAAAGAGATTTATTTTTCTTTTCAACAGAGAAGTCTGAAGGAGAGGCCATTACTGTTATCTATTCAGGGACATTAGCAGCTTCTCCAATAACCTGCCTACTAAATATCTAGAGCTTACCTATACTGTATGCTAGTGACTCTTAAAATGTGGGCCCCAGACCAGCTGAAGCAGCATCACCCGGGGACTTATTAGAAATGCAGATTGTGGGGCGCCTGGGTGGCTCAGTTGGTTAAGCGACTGCCTTCGGCTCAGGTCATGATCCTGGAGTCCTGGGATCGAGTCCCGCATCGGGCTCCCTGCTCAGCAGGGAGTCTGCTTCTCCCTCTGACCCTCCTCCCTCTCATGTGCTCTCTCTCTCATTCTCTCTCAAATAAATAAATAAAATCTTAAAAAAAAAAAAAAAGAAACGCAGATTGTGAGTGTAGCATAACGTATAAACCTGTCAAATCACAATGCTGTACACTTGAAACTAACGTTAACATTGTTGTCAATCATACTTCTGTGTGTGTGATATCCTTTCTTTAATGACACAGGTGATAACAGATGCCATGTAAATAAATTAAATGCCAAAATGAAAAAAAAAATGCAGATTCACAGTTTCTACCTCAGACCTACTGAATCAGAAACCCCTGGGGGTGAGGACCAGCAAATACTCCAGGTGATCCTGATGCATGCTCAACTCTGAGACCCGCTACTATATGCAGGGCTATTTCTAATCCTCATTTGAGCACAGAAAACATTATTGTGATTTAGGCTTACCACACCCGGTCAGAGCAAATAATTCCAACTCTACTGTCTCTGATGTTAATTGCTTTCCAGCAACATTGTCACAAAACCCTTTGAGAATCTGATGACAAACCTTTGAGAATCTAGGGAGAAAATAATAAAGGCAAATGTCACATTCAATTTCAGGAAGTTCCTAAACACATCTGAAGCCTGGCCAGGTACCTCAGCAAAGGAGCATCTACTTCATCTTTTTCCAAGCATTTTCATCTGCTCTTCACAATAATCTGTAAAGTCAATAGGACAGGTATTATGATCATTTATAGCAGAGGACTCTGAGGCTCAGAAACCTAAGGGTCCTGCCCCAAATCTCAGAGCAGGTAATAAGCAGAGGGAGCTCATATCTAGGGCTCTGGTCCTCCTCTCCCCACAATTTGGATTGTTGTAAATAGTAATGATAGAAATAATGGTGATGGGCTCTTGCCATCACTCTATCACCTCTTCACTCTGCTCCCTGCACTCTGCTCTAGACACACTGGCTTCCTTACTCTTCTTTAAGCACTGAAGTACATTTCCACCTCAGAGTCTTAGCACATGCTGTTCCCTTTGCCTGGAATGTTTCTCAGATGTCCGCATCATTTGCTCCTTCACTCCCTTTGGGTCTTTCCTCAAATGTCACCTAATGAGAGAGTTCACCCCTCATGACTGTATATATAAAACAAAGTTCCTTACACAGAAACTTATACTCTCTCCACTTACCCTACTTTATTCTTCATCATTGCCCTAATCACTATGGACTTAGCTTGTATTTATTTCTGTCATGCCCACTTAAATCTTGTTCTGTGAGCATAGGAACTGTTTTGCTTATTGTTAAATCCATGGTTTAAAAAGCAGTGCAGCAGGGGCGCCTGGGTGGCTCATTTGGTTAAGCATCCAACTCTTGATTTTAGCTCAGGTCATGATCTCAGGGTTGTGAGATCGAGCCCCATGTTGGGCTCTGCACAGCGTGTGGAGCCTGCTTAAGATTCTACCTCTTCCTCTCCCCTTACTCCTCCTCTGCACTCTCTTTCTCCCTCTCTAAAAAAAATAATAATAAAATAGCCACATAGCTATAAAGTAGGTGTTCAATTAATATTTGTTGAATGAATAAATATTATATTCAACGTATTCTCTATCCACTCAGCTCTAACCCAGAGTTTTGAGTGTGAACCAATTCTTTAATTCAGACCCTTTTTTGAGTAGATATCAAAGGAAATCATAGCAAGTTCTCCCTTTTCTATCATTAATGTTGTGGCTTCTGATAAGGACAGTGATGTCAATGATAATGTAGATGATAATATTTACTGAACATCAATGATAATCTAAAAACAAACATTACCTCAAATTTTCATACAACTCTATAAGTTAGGTATCATCATCATAGTTATACAGATAAGGAGTTCAGAAATGTTATGTGACTTGGCTAGTGAGTGTCAGTCAAAGCCAGGACTGACATCCAAATACCTCAAAGCTCCCAGGCCTGCACGTGTTAAAACTCCTATCCTCATCATTCACTGTTGGACTATCAGCAGGCTTGATTCCTTATTGCTTCCTATAAATAAAATGGTTTCTGAAAACCAAATATAAAGTAATGACTTTATCTAAATAATACTATTGCTCATAATTGGCAATGTCCTAGAAGAAGACCACTTATGGAATGTCTAAGCTACAAAGTTTAGAGATAATTTAGCCCAATCTCTTTATCTAGTCCAACTTCTATAATTTATAGAAAACTGAGATCCACAGAGGTTACTTTGCCTAAAGCTGGCTTGCTGAAATGGGAGGCGCTGAATGACATGGTTAGAAGCAGCATCTCAGAAGTCGGAACCTGGTTCAAAGCCAGGTTCTACCTCTTGTGTGTGACCGGGAACAAGAGTCTTAATTTCCCTAGTCCTTGGTTTCCTCACTTTGGAATGGGGATAATACCTACTTTATAGAGTTGTTTTTCAAATTACGTTTTTATGTGTGTGTGTGTGTGTGAGAGAGAGAGAGAGAAACAATACATTACAGCTATTATTATGTAGTAAGGCCATTTTAGGAGCTCTCATCCTCAGTCAAATATAGCTTATAAGTCATTTTTTTCTTCACACAGAAGAAAATATTCATCTCCACAGGAAGGTAACTACTGGTGAGTCAGTCAGTATTCAATCCCAAAATCCAATTTTTCAATCTTCTTCAAGACTATGGTTTAAAACAGTGTGAACCCAAATGATAATACCAGGGATATTTTTGCTACTTTCTAATTCTGATACAGCACTGAATTTAATTGCTGCTTTCCAAGAAGGAGATAAGAAAATAAAAAGGAGAAATGGAGCTGTCTAGATGATGGAATGAACATTCTCAAACACATGAACATGGATGCACCAAAGTCTTTAGTTGAAAAGCCCATTTGAAAATATGAATATATATTTTTCCAGAGCTTACCAAATTCCTCCAGTAGCAACAAAAACTATGCTCAGAAGGGAAAAAATATTTTGGTTATGTCTATTAATATGCTTCAAGGACTGAGGACAAAAACACCCTCCCACATAATAAACACAGCCAGTTTCTCATGAAATTTATAGAAAGTTTAAAAAGACAATGACACTTGAAAAATAATCAAAGGAACTAAGTAAATTTGTCCATTCCCTGCTTAAAACCTCTCCATGACTCCCCATCATCCTGAGAAAGTGCACACTCTCGGCATGGCGTCAACGCCCCTCCAGATAGGGCCTCTCTCTGCATGCTACTCAGTCTTCATCTTTTGTCACCCTCCTCCTCTCCTCTCTAAGTATCAGTCTCCAGGCTTTGGTGTATGCTGTTCCCTCTTCCTGGCACAGGTCCTTATAGTAAAGCTTCCTTCAAAGAAACAAAAAATGAAGATGCAACTCCTTCAAGCTCTGGCAGAAGCAAGATGAGCTTTTTGAAGCGAAGGGATTGTTTTAATAAATGGAAATTGTACTAACAGTTTAGGGCAAGAAAACCTGCCCTAACAGGTTTCAACAACTGAACCACTTAGCAAATTATGGCATGTACAGTTAATTAAAAATATACAAAGGGAGAAACTGATTGTAATTCAAAAAGAATGGGACATTTTTTTAAATTATATTACTCAATCAACCAGATCATAGAAACATGTGGTTTGCATGTAGATTATGTCAAGAACCTCGTTTTGTAGCCATGAGGAAATAAAGGACTGCACTGAGGCTGCCATTTTACCCTCTAACTAGGATAAGCTAAAAAGTGTTTGGGATGAACTAGACTATAAGATTAATATATGCCTTGTGACATGAGAGGCACACCTTCATACTTGCAAATTATAGAAATGACTGTCATGATTCCTACATAAATTGGTTTTGACCAAATGTAAATGTATAACCTAGTTACTGAATGGTAAATTTTTGAAAGAGTTCAGTTCTTTTTGAATCACTACACACGCTCTTGCATGCATGCAGACACACACACACTTACCTACATACACACACGGATGGAAAGGAGTTATGCAAAAATAATATTTTTGTGGTAGTAGGATTTTAGGTTTTATTTAAATCCCATAGTTTTCTCTGTCATAGTAAAATTATCTTTGTAATGTAAGCCATGGACCTAAGTCCTGCCACACATTGGCTATATAAATTTGGGACAAGTCACTTAAGTTTCTTAGCTTCTTTTAGAAAACTGAGATCCTAATTCTGATATCACAAGATTGATATGACCATTAAATAATATTTTTTATTTGAAAGTGGCCTATAAACTCTAATGCATGATACAAAAATAAAATTTTATTATTATAATGGCATTAATATGCAAATATTCTCTTCTCAAATGCCCCCTCCTCAAAGAGGTCTTCCCTAGTATCCCCATCTAAAATAGCAACTCTGATCAAAAACAAACAAGTCACCCCTAGTACCCATATCACCCCTAATACGCAAATACCCAGTTTTGTTTTTCTCACAGCACTTCTCACTCTCTGAAATTACTTATAACTGGTTTCAATGTTTATTGTTTTCCCCGCTTATACGTTTCCTGAGGGCAGAAGCCTTGTCTGCCAATTGCTGGATCCCCAGCTCCTAAGAAAGTATCCAGCTCAAAATGGGCACTCAGTAAATATCTAAGGAAGGAAGGAAAGGAGGGAACAAGGGAAGGCAGTATCTATGCAAGTATAATTTCCTCATCTTACCAAGAAGAGATCAACACAGATAGGCAAAGCAGAGCAAAAGTATAGTAGTAGATAAACTAGAAAGAATTAACTGGGCAGCTCTATGGTTAGTGATTTAGTTTACCTCAGCCCTCAGAATTCAGTACTGAATCCAAGAGAAGATCATATAGTCTACTTAAAGGAAAAATAATTTTTAGTGCTATCTCCTAGAGCACACATCTATTCTCATATCTAAATAAGGTGAACTGTACACTCTACTCTTAAGCTGGTGCTTTATACAACCATCTGATCCTGATATTCTTTTCTACTGGTCTAAGTGTTTGTGTTTGCTCATTCCTCTCTAGTGTATTTTAAAATCCAAATCACTGCAGTAATTCATTTTTTATTGTTCTCTTGCTCAGCTTCAACACATGTACAGTAGTAGTGTTCACTCTTCAGGGGGATAATGGCATTTTTGGAGATTTTACTGTAGTCATTACTCTTGCTTCTTTATTAAGAGACTTGACTTTAATCTTCTGCTTTAGCTATGTGGTTTATCTTATGAATATTAATATACAACCCAAAGGGATCTAGCCAGTGAATATGAATTAGAGAGGGCTTTTTTACATCGAAGAAAGAGAAAGCCATTTTCTGGTATGCACATCTTTCTGGGGTGTATGAGCTCTAATTTAATCAGCATGTAGTCATCATGTATGCCACCAGCACTCCAGGCCACGAAGTAATTGAAATGATTCAAGCTTGTTTAATAAAGTAACTTCAATTATAGTGGGAGTTGAGTCAGAAAATGTCAGCTGTACAAAGTTTATGCTGCCTGGAATCAGCAATACGGCACCAAATGCTCATAGAGAAAAGTGCCATTGTGGAAATGAGTTGTTACTTTTTTAGGTTTTGAAATACCTCTGTTCACATGAGACCAGCTTCTCTTAGGTGATCTGTTAGTCAAGGAAACCAAATTTAATTTTGTCCTGAATATGGTGTAAATAAATTTACTTATAGGCAAGAACTTAGAATTGAAGGGGTCAGAATTGAGGGGGTCAGTGTCCATCCTCTTTCCTCTAAATATAACCAGCATCTGACACTTCACTGGTCTCCACCAGTCCCTAATGCCTCAAGCCAAGTAATCATTTATGTTTGGAGCCATTGAGGACAGAAGACAGCTCAACATCCTCTCCCTCAAAATGTTAGAAAGGAAATTCCACAAGTTTTCATTATAAAATATGATTGCACAATACACATAAAATCATTTTTCCATTACCAAGTAACACGAAAATATCCCAGAAGTCTTCAACATGGTGCTGTCAGTCTTTCATAAATGATAAACTCTAACATGTTTCCCATTCTCTTTCTTTCCCTTCATCCTTCCCATAATTTGCTTTATCCTTCAAGCGATTATTTCTCCTGTCATATTTTACCCATTTAAAGGCCTGTGTAGTTCTACTACCCCAAAGATCTTTAATTCCCAAATTATGATTCTACCGTTGTTGTTCTTATTTTGCTTATCCTTTTCTTAAGAAACTCCTTTGTATATACAGATGGTTTGCTTTTTACTTACTACCAAGTATTTAGTGCTGTTCCTTACCATAACTGTTGAGAAGATAGACAGTTGGACCATCTGTTTGCAATTTACCATCACATATCCAGAGGCCTTATTAAATTCTTTTTATTTAGGTTTATCTATTCTCCTCCAAATAACATTTGGTTTAGGTCAATTTTATTGACCTCTCACCTTGCTCACATCTGGTTTAGGTCAATTTTATTAAATAATGATCTATTTTAGATATGCAGTCACAGTTGCCTCCAAAGATAATAGAACTCTTGCTGGTTTGATCAACACTGCCATTGTCAGAATCTTCTTTTGGTCTAGTTCTGGAACCACCATCCAGGGATATTAAAGAGGTCTATTATTATGCTAAACACAGACAGACATCTGCTCTGAAAATACACCTTCCTTTGTTTCCTCTTACTAAAGATGTATACTAATCAACCAGATATCTCATAACTCAGAACTTTAGTCGAGATAGTGAGAACATGCAGGAGATAATAATTAGTGTCCAATGTATTTTTTAAATATACATGTGGTCATATAGGTTGGTCATCTAACTTCTTACCAGTATGAGTAGGAGCTGTAAATATAATCAGACTATATTTTTGACAAAGGCTAAATATTCCCTAAAGCTAAGTAGCAGGATTCTCAAGTGAAATTTCTTCTTTTGAGTTAGGGCCATTTGGTTTTTCCTATAGAAACATTTCCAAACATATATTGAAAGTCAATGGGATTACATTAAATAATATATAAATATTTGCTCTCTGCAAAACTTTTAGCTTAACCTTTCTTTAAAAATCCTACTTCCTGCCTCTTCATTGATCTGTTCTGAACCCTAGCTAAATAATATTCTCAGTTGAAAACTACAAAGAATAAAAAGCTCCTGGTTTATGTAGTACCTTCCCTTTATAATCCTCAAAGGAGTGTGTAAATGCAAGATCATTATGAGTCCAACTTTATAGATGGGGAGCTTGAGGCTTGGAGAGGGTAAACAGCATTATCAAGGGCAAGTAATAGTTGAGTTTGAAAGAACCCAGGCCTCCTAAATTTTAATTTGCCTCATTACCCAGAAGGCCATGCTACTGCTTTAGTAAGGAAAATGTACTTTTTTAAGTACTGACACTAAATTTTCCCTGCTTAGCACTTCAGAAAAGAGAAGTAAGAAATTAAAGGTTCAAATTCTTCTTTGTAATAAATGCTTATGACAATGGTATTCTTTGCTGAATACTCTAATTTTTATATCATTTCAGAAGAAATCTTTCTATATTCAGAGGATTTCTGATGTGCTGAGCTAATGATACCCACTCCTTACTGAATAGCAATACCTACTTCTGCTCTTTTTATGGCTGTAAAAAAGAGAAGGGTTTTTTTTTTTTAATATGACATGAAAAGCTTCTAAAGGGTAATAGTTTAAATTCAGAATAGAAATGCAGACAAATTGCTAAAATCATGAGCTTATTGATAAGCTATGTACAAAGAGTCTTTTCAATGTATATCTTCCCAAGGGAAAAAAATGCAACAAAATTAAAAGGTAAAAAAATTGTTTTATTCTGATGCAATCATCCCTGAAGTTCTATGAAGAATGTAGAAATGGGTGCCCTGCCCAATTCTTATGGGGCAGTTGAAGAAGAATGATTTGCAGCACTAAGAGGTGCAGCAGTAGGTGTCAACCTCTTCTATCTTCCCTCTGCCTTCTCAGAGTTAATGAGAATTCACTGAGGCCCAGGGAGATCTTTACCCACAACTTTTCCAATTGCAGGTGGTATTAGGGCCCATGCATCCCAGTGCTACATTAAATGTTGTTTCAAAAGGATATCTCAATATCAGCCAGTTCTCCACCATTCCATAAGCGTATGTACTGTCTGATGAAGTCACAGATCCAGAGGATTTTATCATCATAATAATGATGGAGAATAAAATTGAGGTCTGTAATTTCCTGGAGTTGACATTTGTTGTGATTTGAAGATACATGTGAAAACCTACAGATGAGTCTGAGTAATTAACCACACTCTTTAAGCCCCCATTTTTGCCCACTCTCAGTAGAAAACTTCACCTTCTACTTTAGAGAGAATAATGTCAAGGTCATCCAGCTAATTTATTTTCTACTTGAATCTCCAGTACACACTTGACCGGCAACCATGACAAACCTATGTGCATCCACACCCAGTCATACCTACTACTCTCCTGATGGTGGGTAAGTTTCCCTTCCTACAATCAGAAGAGCTAATGGTCATCAAAACCTGTCTTTCTAAGAGAAGTGCTAAGCATAGAGGGCTACTGAGCAATCATTTTGATGTAGTTCTAAACTGACTCTGTAAGACTTAGATGCTATTTTTGCTTCTGCTATACTGTAACTATGAAAGTCCCCTGAATGGTCCCAGTGTGAGAAACTCTATGTAAGCTTTTCATAACTGTTACTATTGTTATAGCTAATATTATACAGAATGGGTAGTCTATAGGAGTTTGTGAATGATGATGGTGGCAAGTGCTCTCCTACAACAAAAACTGGGCTAGCTTCTCTGTTTTTGAGTATTCATTTCTTTTTCTTTTTTTTTTTTTTTAAAGATTTTTTATTTATTTATCTGAGAGAGAGAATGGGAGACAGAAAGCATGAGAGGGGAAGGGTCAGAGGGAGAAGCAGACTCCCCGCCGAGCAGGGAGCCCGATGCGGGACTCGATCCCGGGACTCCAGGATCATGACCTGAGCCGAAGGCAGTTGCTCAACCAACTGAGCCACCCAGGCGCCCGAGTATTCATTTCTTAATATTGGGAGAAGGCAAGTCTTCTGGAGGCACTGGACAAAAAAAAAATATATATATATATATATATTTTTTTTATAGAAGTAAAGTGAAATTTAAATGAATATCAAGAGAACTTCTGTAGAGAAAACTGAGTAACCAGAAGGCAGTGCAAAGAATGGGTATAAGAAGAGCAAAAGTGCAGCCCTACCCTTTTCATTGGCTGTATGGAGGACAGAATGACATATTTTAGACTAGATGTCTGAAACACACTTCAGAGAATTTTTTAGCACCATCAGGTGAAGTCAATCTCCTGCCCCTCTAGCCATCTCCCTGTATCGCTGTCCCCAAGTTCTTCCAAATGAAGGTGACTATCCCACCTCAGCCAGCAAGTGCTCTGACCACCAAATCTTTCCTCGGCTTTGAAGATATGTTTGTTCATTTTTTTAAACCTATACCTGACATAAATACAAAGGCCATCAAACTCCACACAGCATAAGAATGAAGCCTTCCTTCTCCCAGAGAATGAACATATCCATAAATGACATACCTAATTTTAGAGACCCTGTGTAAGGAATGACCTTCAGTGGTTCTTCTGCCCCATCCCAGGACAGAATTCAAAGCAGAGGTTCTTTTCACACTCTCCATCTGCCAGCATATGGGATTTGCCCATTTCTTAGACTTGTAACTACCAGGCCTGAGTAGGTGCAGCTAAAGGCATTTTTTTTCTAACATTTGTTACTTTAAGAAAAGGGACCCTTCGGGGTGCCTGGGTGGCTCAGTCATTAAGCGTTTACCTTTGGCTCAGGTCATGATCCCAGGGTCCTGGGATGGAGTCCCAAAACGGGCTCCCTGCTCAGCAGGAAGCCTGCTTCTCCCTCTCCCACTCCCCCTGCTTATGTTCCCTCTCTTGGTGTCTCTTTCTCTGTCAAATAAATAAATAAATAATCTTAAAAAAAAAGAAAAGAAAAGGGACCCTTTAAAGAAAGTGTTCATTCTTACACAATCCACTCCAAAATCCACTAATTTCCTCTTTCCATTCATCTTCCAGAAATCTTATATCCAAGACAAATGGGATTTAGTATAACATGCTTTCCTTGATACCGCAATGAGCAAGACTATTTTAAGAATTCTATTCTTCAGTTCTCAATAAATATTATGATACTAAGCACTTAGGCATTCTAAAGTTACTTTCCTAAACAGATCTCAAGCTCTTTAGCAACACAAATGTATTAAATCTCCTAATTCCCTTGCAAAACAAGCTAAGAAGTCAGAGCTAAAACATGATTCTATAATTCAGCTGCATGGTAGGTCACCTGGAAATGGCCCATCTCTTAAAAGGAAAAAGGTGGTGGGGAGGGGATTATGGTAATAGCAAACTGACTGGAGTAGTAGCACTACTAGTCCACTGTTGTATCCATTTCCAGTCAAGTTTACCAGGAAATGTTTGATTAACAGTGAAGGATTCACTTCCCTGTCATTCAATTATTTTAAGAAGTATTTATTGGGTGGCAACAGGATGTTGGGTACTAGCTTAGACCCTGGGGATATAATGCAGAAAAGTCCTTTCCTTATGGAATGTACAGTCCAGTCGAGCAGAAATAGCTATTTAAAAACAACAATAAAATACCATGTAATAAGTAAAATAATGAAAGTGTGTCTGGAATATAGACATAACATGTAGGAGGTGGTAGATAACTTTCTTTGTGTGAGGGAATGGAAAGATGTTCAAGAAAAGATTGCCCTAAGATGCAATATCTGGCATGGAAGGTTGAGTAGGAGTCTGACAGTGTTGTGAGTATTCTCTTTCTGAAGAAAAGGTATCCTTGTTGATAGTAAAGAATGTATTGCGACAAATTTTCATGGCTGCCCTGAAGACAGACTGAAAGATCTATGTTTGAGTTAGAAGATAATGGCCCTTCCTGCCTCCATTTGCTACTTCAAGTGAGTGTTGTGAGGGCGTACCCAGTAAATCACAGAAAAGTACCTCTTTTTATAAAGATATGAACGTCCTTCTGGTCCCTCTTTCTTCTACTCTCACAGCTGTTTACAAAACAGAGATGCAGTTAGAGCAAGAAAAATGGCCTGCCCCCCTTACAAATGAGAAAATTACAGCCCTGGGAGGTTGTGTTTTTTCTCAAACTCACAGATAGTTAAAGTAGGTCCAAAACCCAGAGAAACTAATCATGTTGAATTCTTATTTAACTGAGAACCTCAAAGTCCATAGGTCACTCTATTTCCCAACCACATAATCAAAAGTTAAACCATACATATCCTTATTTCACATAGACTACCAGCTGCTTAAGGGAAGTGTCTCAAGACAGAATTGGTTTTGCTATAGAAACAAATAAAACCAAAAAAATCACAGTGGCTTAAAGCAACAAAAGCTCATTTTTCACTCACACTAAGTCTGGTGTACATGGTGAGGACTTCTGCTTCCTGAATGACTCAGGGATTAAGACTCTACCTTCTCATGTCATTATCTCAATATCTGGCTCCCTAGGTTGCCACATCAGGGTAAGAGAGAGACAGAAATACACACCAACTCTTAAAGTGTCTCAGCCCAGTTAAATGTTCACAATCCACTGGTCGGAACTAGTCACATGGTCGCAACGCAAATGCAATGGAGATGGAAAAAACAAGGAAATATATGAATATCTGATGAGCACTAAGACTATGTCTTCTCATAGAATCTCCAGAACTAGCACTATGTATCGTGCAGAATATGTGCCTAACAAGGATATATTGAATGAATGAAGAACCCACTACAGTCAAGGTCCTGTTTTAGCACTATCAGGGGATACAAAGATATACAAGGAATAATTCCGGTGCTCATGGAGCTGAGAACCTAACTGTGAAATTAAATACTATTACACACCCAAATTGAATAAAATTAACCATCCACAGCAATGGGGACTAAATGACAAGTGAGTGATCTCAAGATAAAAGGAAAAAGAAGTCAAGATTTAGGATGGTTAGAAATCCAGTCCTCGGGCGCCTGGGTGGCTCAGTTGGTTAAGCGACTGCCTTCGGCTCAGGTCATGATCCTGGAGTCCCTGGATCGAGTCCCACATC
>NC_138370.1:137129432-137172409 GCF_054177405.1 Leptonychotes weddellii
AAACAAACTGAGGGTTTTAGAGGGGAGAGGGGTGGGGGGATGGGTTAGCCCGGTGATGGTAAAGAGGGCACGTATTGAATGGAGCACTGGGTGTTATACGCAAACAATGAATCATGGAACACTACATCAAAAACTAATGATGTAATGTATGGTGACTAGCATTAACATAATAAATAAAATTTTTTTAAAAATACCTACTGATAGTGCCAGATTTGAGATTATACCTGGACCCACTCCCATATGGTTTTCCTAACACTTTCCCTACAGAACAAACCCATCTACCCTTTACAACATTGAGTTTCACTGCAGGAACAAAGTTAACACCTACAGGTAGAGAAGGAAAGCATGAATGTACAAAGCACAGGGCCAAGGGAATGAAGAAGGGCAGACCACAGGAGAAGAGCAATACTCATCACCTGAACCTCACCCAGAAGAATGTGGACAGTGGGCATCCAACTCTTGCCACCTCAGTGAAAAGGTAAACCACTCCTGGAGAAATAAGAGACAGAGAATGGAGACTGAAAAGGGAATCTGTCTTATATGGCTGACAAACACACATAAAATACTGTTCCTGCCTAAGCAATGAAATGGAAATTTCCTCATAAAAATGAAGTTGGAAAAATGAGTTGTCTCCTAAGAAAAAAAAAAGAAAAAAGAAAATGCCTGCCATTTATTAAGCATCAAATGTGTCAAGTAGAGTTCTATTATTCATGAAAAGTTTATGGTTATTTTTTTCCCTGTTAGAAATGAGGAAACGAAGTTTCAGAACACTTAAGGAATTTGCCCCAAACCCTTTCTGTTTCCACTGTATCACAATTCCCCTTGGAAGATTTTTATCATGTGTTTTGCTGCCTGCCCAGCATCTAAATCCCTTTCCTGGGCGCCTGTCCGCTGGGTGTCTGCCTTCGGCTCAGGCAGGTGGTACATGATCCCAGGTCCTGGGATCGAGTCCCACAATGGGCTCCCTGCTCAGAGGGGAGTCGGCTTCTCCCTCTGCCGCACCCCCCACGCTCATGCTTGCTCTCTCAAAAAAAATTAAAGAAATAAAATCTTTAATAAAATTTTTTTAAAGATTTTATTTATTTATTTGACAGACAGAGACAGCAAGAGAGGGAACACAAGCAGGGGGAGTGGGAGAGGGAGAAGCAGGCTTCCCGCTGAGCAGGGAGCCCCTTGCGGAACTCCATCCCAGAACCCTGGGATCATGACCTGAGCCGAAGGCAGGTGCTTAATGATTGAGCCACCCAGGCGCCCCCAAAATTTTTTTTAAATAAAAAAATAAATAAATCCCCTTCCTACATTGAGGGAGTTCTGCCATTATGTGAGACTTGGCAGTAAACAACGCCACCCCCCCCCCCCCGCCAATATGGAGTTGGAAAGGCTAGACAATTGCTCTCACAGAACTATTAACCCAGAATTGGCCAATCAAATGTTTGTACCTGGGACCCTCAGACAGTGACTCTAGATCAAGGGATAAAATAAAAATTTTAAAAAGCAAGGGACAGTTTGGAATTCATTAAGTGGAAATGGCAGCATCCTGTGTCTGGATGCCTAACAGCTAACTTAACAGCCAGCAGCACCACCTAATATCTAGTAACTACTACCAGCTGTTCCTGTGATGTGTGGACCACCTTAGCTGTGCTTCAGGACCACAGAATCACTTGACCCCTGCCTGTGATGGGCTAGATTATGGTTCAGCAAATACTTACTCTACCCACCTCCTGTTTTCCACTGTAGGCCCAGTACACCTCCCCGCCCCACTGATGGTGAGCTTGGCCACATGACATGCTTTGGTCAAAAAAACATTAGCTGACATGATGCACAGAGGCTTACATACACTTGGTCATTTGGCTTGACCATTTAGACTCCAGAGATATGCAACAAGAGCATACCTCAGGAAGCCTCTACCCTTACCCTGAGCCTGAGGAAGGACACACATGCAGCACATCAGAACCCAACTCAAAGCCTGGAGGTTAGCCCAGCCAATATGCACCTCAAAGCAGAGATACCCAGTTGTATTAGTTTCCTGTGGCTATGTGGCTTAAAACAACAAAAAATTTAAAATCTTACAGTTTGGGAGGCCCAAAATGAATTTCAGTGGGCCAAAATCAAGGTGTCAGCAGAAGCATGATCCATCCAGAAGCCCTAGGAGAGAATGTATTTCCTTGACATTTCCAGATTCTAGAGCTGCATTCCTTGGCTTAGGGCCCCTTCCTTCATCTTCAAAGCCAGCAGCATAGCATCTTTGAATCCCTCTCTGTTGCCACTGCATATCGCTGTCTGCCTTCTGTATAAAATTCCCCTCAGCCTCCCTCTTATAAGGACACTTATGATTGCATTTAGGGCCCACTAAGATAATCCAGGATAGCCTCTCCACCTCAAGGTCCTTAAGTGAGTCACACTGCGAAGTCTCTTTTGCCACATAAGGCAACATTCACAGGTTACAGGGAGTAGGACCTGGATATTTTGAGGGGGCCATTACTCAGCCTGCCACACCAGCCAAGCCTATCCAGGATCCACCAAACCACAGTCAACCTGCAGACCCATGAGAAACCCCTTGATTTTTCTGAGGCACTAGGCATCTCCAATAAATTCCTACTGTGCTTAAATGAATTAAAATCCAGTTTCTAGGGCACCTGGGTGGCTCAGTCGTTAAGCGTCTGCCTTCGGCTCAGGTCATGATCCCAGGGTCCTGGGATCGAGTCCCACATCGGGCTCCCTGCTCGGCAGGAAGTCTGCTTCTCCCTCTCCCACTCCCCCTGCTTGTATTCCTGCTCTCGCTATCTCTGTCTCTGTCAAATAAATAAATAAATAAAAATCTTAAAAAAAAAAAAAAATCCAGTTTCTATTACTTGCAATTCAAACAACCTACCTGGTTATACTAACTATAACAACTTTGAGAAACTCAAAGAATGGAACATCAAATGATAATACTGAGAACATAAAAAAGCTGAATGTTTTTGTTAGTACTTGTACCATAATGATCTGTTTGGAGGAAACTGACAGAATAGAGAAGCTAGTGGGGGCGGGGGTGAATTTAGATGACTTAAAGTACTTTAAGTGGATAACACTTCTTTTTTAACCAAAGGAAGCTAAATCAAAACCCTAACCTTCGGCTGAGTAATTAAGATAGCTGTTTTAACACAGACAGCAGCTGTTAAAATGATTACAATAGTGTATCCTGTCCCAAAGATGCAGTGACAAGAACTCTGACAAGATCACTGAATCAAACTGGCATTTTTTTAAACTTCATTTTAACTCCTAGTCATTTCTATCCAGAAGAGATTCCACAGGTCAGAGAAATGGCAATGAATTAATGTCATAAAAAAGGTATAGAGACAGCAGGAAATTGCAGAGCATTAGTTAAGCCCTGTGATTCTTTGCCCTCATTTTACATCTTAAACAAAGTAAAAGAGGGCAGTAGATGGAAGGTAACTTAAAAATGTGCTGCTCTGTAAAGGCCAGCCAACAGAGCTTCAGGACATTTATTTGAAGTCAGGACATTAGTGCCAGGGTGAATAAAGGGAATGTAATAGGTTTACATTTTTACAAAGGGGCCTGACAGATCTATATCAAAGGAAGAATGTCCAAGAGACAGAGTGATGGGATAATAGGAAGTAGAATTAAAACTTGGCTTCCAGGGAGACAAAAAGCAATGATAACTTGGAGTGCTTCCAAGGTAACATGGAAGTAATGTGTGGGGGTGAGGAGCATGCTAGAACAAAGGAGGCTCTAATATGGAGTGGATATAAGCAAAGGAGACTCCCCCAGTAGGAGACATGTGTCTGCCTTCTTGAAAACAAACAAAGATCTGCAACATTTCACTGACAGAATCACAGCTCTTCCTTCTGGAACCAATTATTTAGAATAGAAAGTTCTTCTAGAGGACTTCTGATAAATGACCCAAACTGATGTGGGTGAGTCACCTCCTCCAAAAACAGACAGATATTCTGGATAAAATATGGCCAAAAAAAATATACATAACTGAGTTTGAAATATAGAAGTGCTTAAAAACAGAAGGAGATTCACAGAGCAAGATGTGTGAGCTAACACAGCCTTCCGGCAGAGCTGTACTCCTGAGATGTGGGTCTTTGGTCCAGGGCTAGGACAAGGCAAGGGTCCCAGGAGGCAGGGAAGATGGAACCAGGCCCCCTCCATTAGGCCACAAGCCCCAAAGCACGTCAGTAGGGAAAAAAAAAACATTAAAAAATCATCTTTTAAACGACCACCACTTAGCCATCTGGCCAGGTAAGCCAAAACCCTTCATTACCTTTGCAAACCTACTGACTAACGCCCCTGTCTTGGCTAAGTAATTTCCTGGTATAACCATATACTTCCTCTTTCATTGGTTGCTATGTTTACCAAGAGTCAATAGTATTGGTTCCTACACCTTCACTGACTGTGTACTTGTAACTTTAACACCAGAATTTAATTAAATATCAAGGTGACTGATGTAACATGAGTGTGAAAAGAGAGGGATGTATTGTTTCTATAGAAACAGCTTGAATTCTTTGGAAAGACTCCATAAAGGTGAGTTGCTAAAAACTGGCTATGAATTACAAAACTGTTAAAGTGCTGGGGTTTCTTAAAAATTTAGAAGAATTCTGCAGCCAGACTGCTGAACAAATGTCTTTAAGTTTCACTCTACCACAAGTCCTTTAAAGAGAGTAGAATCAAAAATGCTACATCATGGGTGTCAGAAAATTCCAATACCTGGCAAATGAAGCTATATGTGACATGGTTTAAGGTAAAATACATATTTAGGATATTTATATTTTTTAATTCTCTAACTCATGATGAAAATTCTTATTTTAAAAGTGAACCCATGACTGACTCCATTTTTAAATGGAAGTCAGAAAACTGTATTGCACTAAATGGATTACTGACTTGGAAAAGTCATGCAAATATTTTGGGCAATTTTTTAAATCCACAAAATGAGGAGAGTACACAAGATATTTTCTACGTGTGCTTCCAATTGGTATACTCTGCAGTGTTACCATTCTCCTTTAAGAACCTATTTGAAAACCTACTGAGATCAAGGTTAAATTTAAGTGAAGAACCCATTCTTTCTGGCAAAGTAACTTCCCTCTGGTTGTCAGTTGACACCGCACTGCAAATAACAAAGAGGTCACCTGGGAATAAAAGATACTCAAGTAAATGAAAGGACTAACGTCAACATACACTAATCCAGAAAATGCAGAGTTAAGATTGAAAACCTAGCCTAGTCCCCAGCATTAAGTAAAGCTTTTTGTCTTTTTTTCCCCCTGCTACAACAGTGCCAATTAGGAATAGACTGTCAGCTGAGAGAGGTGTTTAACAGAAATTGCTGACAGATTCTTAACTCAAACACTCAGAAGAGAGTAGCTTTAATAAGGTGTTTGGAAGCAAAGGAATTTTTTAAGAAATGGAGAAAAGGAGGAAATTACAACGCAAAATGAGATGAGCAGGAGGGAGGGACGCAAAACCTAATAAGGGAGTCCTGAAGCTGACAGGAAGCAGAATCAAATCACACCCCTAAACAAGGTCTCTTCTCCATCCCTACTCCATCCCCATCTGATTCATTTCTGTTATGATCATTCCTGGAACCCTGTCCTACCCCAGAAGCCAGTGACCTAACTGGAAGTCTACCCCTGCTCCCTTCCCTAGGGCTTTGCCCTCTCTGCACACAGAGGAAACGTACATGTGACAAAGTCATTTTAAAATAAAATCATATTTAATGTACTGCCTTCTGAAGTCTGTTCAGTATGAGTCAGGTCACATTAAGTAAAGAAGGCATCTCAAGTGGAACATCAACCAAAAGAAACTTAGAATGATATTAAGCCATATAATCACCCAGAAACATAGTGGGATTCCTCCCTGATCCTGCTTTGGGGACCTTTTACTTTTTATTATGGAAAATTTTAACCCCAAATAGAGGGAATAAAAAAATAAGCCCACATGTAGCCATCATCCTGCTTCAATAATATGGCCAATTTTGTTTTACCTGCATACCTCCCCAGTTTCCCCTTTCCTCCACTGTTTTAAAGCAAATCCACAGAGCAAATTATTTCATCCATAGATATTTTGGTACTTTTCTCTAAGATCTGTATTTCTTAACATAATCACAATATCACTGTCATAACTCAAAAAATAACAATAATTCCTTAATCATAAAATATTCAGCCAGCATTCAAATTTCTTCGGGGTATTTTTTTAAAACAGTGAGGGTCAGGTAATAGAACACAAGCTGAGGGGCGCCTGGGTGGCTCAGTCGTTAAGCGTCTGCCTTCGGCTCAGGTCAGGATCCCAGGGTCCTGGGATCGAGCCCCGCATCAGGCTCCCTGCTCTGCGGGGAGCCTGCTTCTCCCTCTCCCCCTGCTTGTGTTCCCTCTCTCGCTGGTTTCTCTCTGTCAAATAAATAAATAAAATCTTTAAAAAAAAAAAAAAAAAGAACACAAGCTGAGAGCACTACCAACTGATGCTAAAGTAGAAGAATAGTAATAGTAAAATAAAACCTCTAACCTTGAGACTCATACACAATTACATCATAAACACTCCTAAGCCAACAGCCTAGTTGGCAGCCAGGCACGTGTCTCCTTCCACACATGCCCTAAACCTCTCAACTCAGGTTTATTCTGCCGTGGCTTATCTTCTCCTTTGAGGCCATTGCATATGGTATTTATTTTATAACCAATTTTTACCTGTATAAAAAACTGGGAGGAAGACTCATATTAATTCCCACAGCACTATAGCAAGTTAGATTTTGTCATCCAGAAAGGCCAGTATTAAGCAGGTCCAACCACAGAGCACTACACAGGACTGCTTGAAAGGGCCCATTGCACAAGCGACAGTGAATCTGTCGAGAAATAAAGACGGAAGAATGACTCTTGGTGAATGAACAATGATAAAAGAAAAGGGGCTCTTGAATTGAACTGTCTGGGTTCTAAGTCCACGTCTCAGCTTACATGCTGAGTCACCTAAGGCAAACTTTTCTTTTATTTGTACCTTGGTTTCCTCAAATGTTAAGGGAGGTCAAGAACAGGATTTATCTCATAACCTGACTGTGAGAATTAAAAGGGATAAAGACAAACTGTGACAGTACCAAACACACCGGGATGGTTGGTCACTCTTTAAAAGGGTATCTGATATACAGAAAAGTACTCAATAAATATTAACATTTACCAGTGGTAGCAGCAATTGAGGTAGAAATACTGTTTTAGTTCCTAATCAAAGGAGATAATAAATAATTTCCCAAACAATTCCAAAATAGAATTTACTCTCTCTATAAGTAATGATTTCCCCAAATCTGGAAGTATTCAAACACACGGAAATAGAACATAAGTGTCCAATTTAGTGGACTTGATCCATGGTTCCCTAACCTATCTGACCATCAGACTTTTCTGAGGAGTTTCCTCAGAAGGCAGATGCCTGGGCCTCCTGAATAAAAAAATACATTTCATTTAGAATATGCGGATCTATATTCTTGTTAAAGTTCCTTGGTTGATTCTAATCAGCAGATTGTGATTATTTCCAAGATTTCTTCTAATCCTCAAGTTTTATCATTCAAAGAATTTCCAAAATTCTCATTTCAAAGCCAAATATATATATATTCCAGGGAGGACCAAAGATCTAATTCTTAAAACTTCCCAAAACTTTACTTGAGTGTTTTGTGGATGTTTTGTAGGTTTTGAGAATTTTTTTTTTCTTTTTTTTAATTGGGTAAAGTGAAAAATCACACCATCTGCTTCTGAGCCTCTGGTGGATTTATCCAGAGCGATTCAATCATATTAGAAAAAATGAGTAACTGACTGCCTGATTCCTCTGACAAGTGACACAACTCTGTCCTGTTCTCAAGCCTGTAGCAAGAGAGTGGCTGTGACACTGGAGACAGTAGTGAATGTTTCAGCAGCTGTCTTGCCATAGGGGAAATGGAGAGATGTAAGTGATTTATACCAGGTCACAGAGCAAGCCAGGGGGCAGTGCCAGAAATAGGATCTGCATCTCCCGCCTGGCAGTCCATGGTCCATGTAGTATACTCTGAGGATATGGAAGCGAGGCCCCTCATCTGAGCGAAGAAGCAGATAGAGGGACTTCCATTTAGAGGTTCATAAATGCTACTCTGAAAGGAGGAAGAAAATTCCCCTTTCATGCTCAATCAAGCCTAAATCAAGATGAGGGAATGAGGAAATGTTATTTATTTTTGTAAGATGAAAGACCACTGTATTTACCCACTTCCTGTCAGTACCACAGAGGGGCTTGTCTTTCCAATCATTCTTCATGCCCAGTCTCAAACAGTGCTGTTGGGAAGACAGATAGAACCAAAAAGATAAGGGGTGATTCCTATAGTTGGCCTAGAAAAAAAGAGATTTTTCATTTTCTTTATAAAGCCACATAGTATTTCAGTTGATTAGATTTCTGAGTGTGTGACTCAATGTAGTAACTTCAAAGATATAATAAGTACTAAATGTCACTGGAGGACCTGAAAAAAAGATAGATTTCTTTTCCCTAAAATCTTAACCTATTCCTAAGAAATAACTCAATCTGTTTTACTGAAACTGTTTGTGTGTAGTTACATATTTCTTTTTAAAATATTTTCATCTTTTTCACATCTATCTTTCTGACAAGCAGTTAACTGATTCCTCAAGGGTAAGAATCAAGCTTTCCATTACATACACACAGCTTCATAGAATCCACTACAATGTTCTACACTCAAGGTATTCCATTAATATTTTGGAACTGTTCAATTATAGAAGTAAATAAATGTATTAAATATATTAAAAGAAATTATAGACTGGATAGCAATAAATAGGTGTTATGGATGAGGACATGAGTGGAGGAGGGAAACTTCCATTTATTTGCTTTTTATACCTCAAAATATGGATAAAATAATAGAATTATTAATGGGCTTTTTTTATGTTTTTCTATATTCTTAACATGTATATAACAGATATGTTTGCTTTGTAATCCAAAAAAGAAAGAAATGTTAAAAAGTTGGCAAGGATGCTTCATAATCCACAAACATAAATGTGCAAAAAAATAATACTTTATTTTCTATAACTCAACTTACATTCTGACTCCAAGGCCCTTTTTCACTGGACAGGTAGAAATTTTAACCCCTGGTGCTAGGAGAATGGGGGTGGGGGCAGGTAAGGGGACACCAGTTCACACAGATTGGACCTATGCTTATTTCTTATGGCACAGAAGTGCTAAATCAGGGTTGAGCCATGAAGATGGAGTTGAGACTCCGGGTGTAGGAAAGGAAATGGAAAAGACGAGGCCAAGAATTGCATGTGGTGCAAACAAGGAAAAGAAGAGGAAAAGACACCATTAAAAGAGACTCTCAGACTCCCATGTAAAGCATAGTACATTAAAACAATCCCTTTTTAAATAACCATGAACAAACAAAATCCTAAAGAAATTAGAAAGGATCTATTCAATCTTTTCTCTAAGTCATATTTCTCTCCATATGGGTATCTCATAAAAAAAAAAAAATCCAAGAATTCCTGCTTTCTATGGATCCCTTCCATTTCCCTCAATTCCCCAAGGTCCACTTTTGTCTCATTTTCATCTCACAGATATTTTGCAATGTCCCTGAAACCATGAATGCCAATCAAGGCTCTGTCCTTGTCAGGTAGGAAAAGAACCCTACAGTTCACCAAAGGAGAAAGCTTAGGTCTCTACATCTTTCAGAGTAGAACAAGACAAATCTTTATCTTGCTAATATTGACAGCCTCTTATAGTTTAAGTTGGATATATGTTATGCAAAGTCACTGTTTCTTTACTGTGGTTAACAAAGAAGAAGGGGGGGCGCCTGGGTGGCTCAGTTGGTTAAGCGACTGCCTTCGGCTCAGGTCATGATCCCGGAGTCCTGGGATCGAGTCCCACATCGGGCTCCCGGCTCAGCGGGGAGCTTGCTTCTCCCTCTGACCCTATCCCCTCTCATGCTGTTTCTCTCTCTCTCTCTCTCTCTCTCTCAAATAAATAAATAAATAAATTTTAAAAAAAAACAAAGAAGAAGGGGGAGAAAAATCCCATCCTGCCACACACAGGCAGAAAGGAAATGGAAGATAAAAGTTAGTTGCCTACTTTGTATCCAGTGTTTTATGATTTAACATATTAGCATGTTCTCAAGGAGCTCACAGTCTAGTGGACAAGATTGATACAAATATCTACCTAAAATATAATGAGTACTCTTTAAAAAGAATTTTGAAATTGCAGTGGGGTCACAGATTGGATGCAGTTATTTCTGCCTGAAGGAATCTGAAAAGATCTCAGAGAGAAATGACATTTCAACCACGTCTTCAAGTATGATTTGGAGATGGGGGAATGAAGACAGTGGGATGGCGAACCATATATGCACACCATAAAAGGATGGAACCACGTGATATATTTATAGACTCTCAAGTAGAACAGTGCTAGAGTCTAAAATTCAGGAGAGATCAGGGAGAGAGGTGAGAGCATGAAAAAATAGGTTGTGACCATATTTAATATAAGTGATCCCTGTACAATTCCTGTATAATTCTGAAGTCTCATAAAATAGTCTCTCATAAAAGGCTTGCCTTATCTATAGTTGGGACATTTAGAGCTAAGACATGAACTGGAATTATGTCCGAAAGTCACAAAAAAAAGAAACAATTATGAATATGTGCATAAATTACTGACCTACCTCCTGGCCTATTGAAGAACACACTATCTCATTCCATATTTTTCCCATAAAAGCCTATGGGTTTTGTGGGCCTTCACTGAACTGAGGAATGTTTTCCCACCTCATTCTCCAAATCCTCTCAAGCCAACTATCCCTCCTCCAATGGATAAATTTAAATTCAACATCCACATCCTTATTAGAGAAAGCAGAAATGGGTTCTTTCATTTTTATTTTTTCCCCTCGATTTGCGAGTGAGGAGATTGGAAGAAACTGCTCCTGCAATAGATATTGATGCCTCCTCTTCCTTTATATTCAGTTTCTAACAATTACAGTCAAAACCCAATAGCTGGAGAGGAAGGACTGGAATAGCCAAGTACCCAGCTATATGAATGTTTATGCTAGTTCAATATCTGATATTCTCTTTTTCTGAAATAATGGAATGTTTGTGGAAAAAAATCAATAAACTTTTGTGAGGGGAAGGCTAAACACGTTAGAGAGTTAGGTACTAATTGGAGGGAGTAAATTTGATGTTGATGCAAGGTTTCAAAAAACAGGGTGTTCTTTTATAAGATCAAACTATTGCTGGTTTTTCATGTGCATTTGTGTTTGTATGCTATAAACACAGATTTTTTTTAAGATTTTAGTTATTAATTTGAGCGAGAAAGAGATAGTGACAGAGATAGCGAGAGAGAGCACTAGCAGGGGAGGAGAGGGAGAAGGAGGTTCCCTGCTCAGCCCAAAGTGGGGCTCGATCCCAGGACCCTGGGATCATGACCCGAGCTGAAGGCAGATGCTTAACTGACTGAGCCACCCAGGTGCCTCAAGCAAAGATGTTTTAAATTTATGATTAAAGAAAAAAATTTTCCTTACTTTGTATATTTGGATTTTTTTCACGAATTTATTACTTTACTGCTATGTCTTTATCTCTATTTGAACCTCTCCTAGAGGAACTAGAGAGTAAACCTTGGGAGACTACGGAGGAAGCTACAACATGTTGCTTTGGTAACACAACCTTCCTTATACTTCCACAACTGACTTAACCTTGGACCAATGTCATTTTCAGCTGATTACTGTTGTAATAGAATTATCCTACCCATGTTTGGGAGCATTCTTGTTTTCTTGAAAAATAAACTATCCACATAAAAATTGAAATTATTTCTGTCAAGGAAACCAAGAAGTTTTTAGGAAAAGGTAAAAATAATATTATATATTATTAAAAACTAAGAAAATATTTTAAGGGCTGTTGACCTAAGGTAGTAAATAGCTGCTAACCATCTCTTATTATAAGCAAAGAGTTTGGAAGACAATTTTTTGAGAGTGACATCAACAATCTTAAAAATAAGAAGGCCTTACCCACCATAAAAATTGCTTAACCCAGAAATGGCCTCCCTAATGTAACCAGCTCAGCTGAGTACGTTTCCATTTTATCTATGAATGTGCCTCAAATGGGTAAACAAAATCCTGAATATAAAGGGTTTCTGAGTTTCCCTTTTTTCTTGGTAATTTGTTTTTGTATGAAATACCTCTTTGAGTGTCCAAATGCAAAATAGCAATTGTATCAATAGAAGAACCTGGTCAGCTCAACATCCAAACTGTCTAGCCAACTCTAGAGAGCAGCTGACAACTACCACCAATTTTAAAATAGGCCAGACGCTGCTACCCTTACCGGACAAAGCAATAATTCAGAAAGCATAGGAGCGATGTAAAATAAAATCTTTGAAATACAGAAAGCAGTGGATTTAATCATGAGTGATCCCTGTACAAACTGGGCAGTTCTGAAGTCTCATAAAATAGTCCATCATAAAAGGCTTGCCTGATCCTAAAGTAGAGACATCTCGAGATAAGAAGTGGCCTGGAATTATGAGATCCGGAACTGGCTGCTACCCTTGCTGCCTGACAGTCTGTACCTTGTATAATCAAATAATCATGACATTTTTTAGCTTCTGGAGACCACCATAGAGCTCACAGTCCAAGCCCTGAATTTACGAGTGAGGAAACAGAGTCCCAGAAAGTCTAGGAGGCTTGTCCAAAACCACCAAGAGCCAAAATCTCCCATTCATTCAACTCTCTTTAATTGGATATAGCAAATACAGTAACAAAGAACACAGACATACTACCTGTCATCATTCATTCAATAATTACTTACTGCATGTCTACTATATGCCAAATTCAATGCGAAAAGTTTGTATCTACTGTGGAAAACAGATATAACAACAAATAATTAATAACAGTACCCCCTTTCTCTCTTTTAAAATAAAACACTGACAGTTTTCACTACAAAAGTAATATATGCCATTGATTAAAATTTTGAAAAATACAGAAAAGTTGAAAAAAGGGAACAGATCTCTTATAACTGCCCACAGAAAAGCACTTTCAACATCTGGGGTAATTCTTGTCAATCTTTTCTCTTAAGTTTCCATTCTTTCTTCATTTTTTTCCCTTTCAAACAGCTGTGATCATTCGGTATATACAGTTATGTATCCCACCTTGTTGCATTTCTCATGTTATTAATGACCCTTTGTCATCACAACTGCAAAATATTCCAAGGAGTGGATATAATCATCTTTCTGGTGTTATTTCCACATTTGTGAGGATATATACTTATAAATTATGGGCATCTTTTCAAAAAAATTTCCATATTTTGGAATACTTCCTTGGGAGATCAATTTCAGATTAACTGACATCTCAGTTTGTTCCAAAAGGATTTAAGGCTGTTTCCTAAAATTCCTGTAACTGTGATGCAGGTCAAAATGTGTGACCTTTCTGGAAACTTACCACCTAGTGGTTTTTTGACAGGACACTTTACTGACACTAAGGATATGAGAACTGCACAGTTCCATTATCACTTTGATACTATTGGTCTGCCACTGCTTTCTCATATTCAATATTCTCAACTACCGATTAGACTAACGTGGCCGGTTTATCCTGCCTGTGAAGTTAGCTGCCATTACTATAGTAGAGACTGTCCTACCTTTTAGAGTTGCTCAGTGAAATACTGGACACCCAGTTAAATTTGAATTTCAGATAAACAATTAATAATTAGGACATACTTACACTAAAAAAGTATTTGTTGTTTATCTGAAATTCAAATTTAACTAGGCATCCTGTGTTTTTACTTCCTAAATCTGGCAATCCTATCAACTCCGCCTCTTGCTAATTGCTTGTTAGACTTGGGTAATTGTCATACATCTCCCAACCTCTTCTGGAAAATGAAGAGAATCATGTCCATCTCACGGGATGAACATACTTCCCAGAGAGATGCATAAAAGTACGTAGTACATTAAGTTTGCCCTCCTCCATTCCTCCATGTTGTTTCATAGTCTTCTCCTCTCCCTTACCTACTCCACCCCTCAGCTCTGAGGACCACCCACTTTCTCCCCGTCTTGCCTTTAATAAATCTGGGACTCCCAACCCAGCTCCCCACCCACCCACCTACCCATGCATTTGTGAGTTTGAGGTTTGGTTTCAGGAAGTGTTTCACATCAGAGGCTGTCTCCAGAGCAGCTGGGATACCTCAATAATTCATTGTGCTACTGAATGCTAAGTACACACATTATGAGATACTTATAGTAGAGAGACCTAACCCAGAGTAAGGAATCAGGGAAGGCCTTCTGAAAGATGTAATATCTGAATTGAGAAGTGAAGGATAGTGAGAGTTGGCCAAGAGGGGAGGAGGGTCACAGGTACATGTCTCCAAGGCAAAGATAACAGCATATACAAAGACTCAGTGGTACCGCAACTGTCATGGAATTGACAGGAGAACCAAGAGAGCAAAGTGCTGAGAGAAGGGGACTAAAAAGCTTTTGTACAGCAAATGAAACAATCAACAAAACTAAAAGGCCCCCTATGGAATGGGAGAAGATATTTGCAAATGACATTACAGATAAAGGGCTGGTATCCAAGATCTATAAAGAGCTTCTCAAACTCAACACCCAAAAAACAAAAATCCAGTCAAGAAATGGGCAGAAGACATGAACAGACACTTCTCCAAAGAAGACATTCAAATGGCCAACAGATACATGAAAAAATGCTCAACATCACTCAGCATCAGGGAAATACAAATCAAAACCACGAGATACCACCTTACACCAGTTAGAATGGCAAAAATTAACAAGACAGGGAACAAATGTTTGCAAGGATGCAGAGAAAGGGGAACCCTCTTACACTGTTGGTAGGAATGCAAACTGGTACAGTCACTCTGGAAAACAGTACGGAGGTTCCTCAGGATGTTAAAAATAGAGCTACCTTACAACCCAGCAATTACACTACTGGGTATTTATCCCAAAGATACAGATGTAGTAAAAAGAAGGGGCACATACACCCCAGTGTTCATAGCAGCAATGTCCACAACAGCCAAACTGTGGAAGGAGCCGAGATGTCCTTCAACAGATGAATGGATAAAGATGTGGTTCATATATACAATGAAATATTACTCAGCCAACAGAAAGGATGAATATCTACCATTTACATCGACGTGGATGGTACTGGAGGGGATTATGCTAAGTGAAATAAGTCAATCAGAGAAAGACAATTATATGGTTTCACTCACATGTGGAACATAAAAAATAGTGCAGAGGACAATAGGGGAAGGGACGGAAAACCAAATGGGAAGGAATCAGAGAGGAAGACAAACCATATGAGACTCTTGACTCCAGGAAACAAACTGAGGGTTGTAGAAAGGGATGGGGAGAGGGGGATGGGGTAACTGGGTGATGGGAATTAAAGAGGGCACGTGATATGATGAGCACTGGGTGTCATATTCAACTAATGAATCACTGAACATTATATCAAAACTAATGATGTACTATATCTTAGCTAATTGAATTTAAATTTTTTTATTTAAAAACGGGGAGACTAGATCATCCAAGGGCCTATGGGCCATGGTTGGTAACTGGATTTTTACCCCAAGAACAGTAGTATAACATGGACTAGAAGGGCAAAGATAAGCAGAAGAGTGATTTATTTCACAAATCAGAAAAATCCCTCTGACTGCATGGTAGAAGAAAAATTGGAAGGAAAACAAGACTGAAGACAGAGAGGCCAGTTTTGGAAACAGAATAATTAGTCTAAAGATGACAGTAATAATATGTAGATTACACTTCCTTACTTACTTAATAAAAGGGAGGATGAAAAGATTAACCCCCATATAGGGCTCCCTGCTCAGCAGGGGGGCCTGTTTCTCCCTCTTCTTCTGCCCCTTCCCCCCGCTTGTGCTCTCTCGCTCTCTGTCAAATAAATAAATAAAATCTTAAAAAAAAAGATTAAGAGTGGGTACCTGAAATGAGGTCAGGCAGAAAAGAACATCAAGAACATCTTGGACAGTTTATAATCCTGCCTCTGTATATCATTAGTATCTTCTACTTGCTTATAAGAGAAAACCTAATCCAAAATGGTTGAAGCAAAGGGGGAAATTTATGTCTAAAAATACCAAGGGACTTACGTCCACACAAAAACCTACACACAAATGTTTATAGCTGCTTTATTCATAACTGCCAAAACTTGTAAAACAACCAAGCTATCCTTTAGTAAATGAATGGATAAATTGTGGTACATCCAAACAATGGAATATTATTCAGTGCTAAAAAGAAGTGAGGTGTTAAGCCACAAAAAGACATGGAAGAAAAGACTTAAATATATATTACTAAGTGAAAGAAGCCAATCTGAAAAAGCTACATACTGTATGATTCCAAATACATGGCATTCTGGAAAAGGCAAAACTATGGTGAGAGCAAAAAGATCACTGGTTACCAAGGGTTAGGGGTAAGGGAGTGATGAATTGGGCAGTGAAACTATTCTGTACAATAATATAATGTGGATACATGTCATTATACACCTATCAAAACCTATAGAATGCACAACACAAAGAGTGAACCCTAAAGTAAACTATGGATGTGGGGTGATAATGATGTGTCAATGTAGGTTCATCCACTACAACAAATGTACCACTCTGGGTACATGAAAGATGACAGTGAAGGAGGTTGAAGGAAAGCATAGGGGGAAGAGGTATATGGGAACTCTCTGTACTTTAAAAACAAACAAAAACAACAGCAAACCTCCAAGAGTAGAACTGGCTTTAGGAGTACCTGGATACAGAGCTTCAACCAATATGTAAGGCCTAGGTTTGTCTCGCTCTCCATTATCTGGTTCTGGGCCTTTGTGCTGACTCCATCCTCTTGGACTCCACTTCTACCATGTTGGCTACAGCAGCCCCAGATCCTCCATCCTTAATCTCCAAGACCAGTGAAAGTGAAGATTTACTTCTGGACCAGTGGTCCCAGGAAATAATTCAGAGCATCTAATAAGCATGAGGGGATCACATCATACTGAACCAATGGGACCACGTCTGGAACACATGTTGGGAATGGAGTCAGTTCTACTGGGACCTCACATGGGCTGAGATGAGGAGGAATGAGCCCCAAACAAAATCTGAGTCCTGTTACCAGAAGCACAATCAATAGAGGCTGGGCAAGCAAAAATAATAAAGTTCCACTACAGTCTGTTCATCTTCAACTTTGGAAATCCAAAGTAGAGCTGAAGAGAAAGGTTCGGCGAGAACACTGTGATAGAAGAGAACCCAAATATGTGGTCAGCCTATATCATGTATGACAGGGGATGGGTTATAGTCAAAATCTTTAACAACCAGTATGGTACAGAGACTGACAACTCAGTATGGATGCCAACTGCTATGTCGATCAGTGGGAATTGGTGCATATCAGCTCTGCCTGGGGAAGCTGTGCAACTTGTCAGGCTGGGGTTGATGGATTTGATACTTAGGAGTTTCCATATCAAACAAAATGAAATACTTGAAAGGCTTGAAGAAGAAAAGAAGAAAGCAAAAAAGGGAAGGACAGAGATCATCTTACATGACTAATCATTTTTTTAAATAATTCAAACTCAGGATTAGTATTTTTCACATTTATTCCCACTATCCATGGGTAAGCAGTCCAATTCCCTTGTCCTTTCCTTCATTTTCCTTTCAAACCTGGAAGTCATATAGGCCAGACACATTTAGTTAAGTAAGAAATCTAACATTAGAACTGACAAGGGATGATGGTACTTTACACCATTTCAGCTTCCCAAGCAAATATTCATGGGGAGTACAGAGCACATTTTCTGTATTTTTTTACAGAATCAAATGATCCCCTAAGTTGATTACTCCATATACCATCCCTGCTAAATGCATACACATGAAATTACGTCCAAACTGAGTTGTGTTAAATATAGTCCTATTTCAAAAGCAGCCCAAACACAGATCCCTTGTGATAAAAGCAAAATTTAATTTTGTAAAGCAAATTGGAATCCTGTGTTTTGGTCACCTAATTTACAAAGGGATCAGAGAACAAGAACCCTATTTATTGAGGGTTTACCAAACATGCCTAACACTGTGGTGATAGAGAGGATACCAAAAGAAATGAAAAAAACATGTTTCTTGATGTTAAGGCACTCACAATTTTATTAGGGACTCAACTCCTTTGCATAAATGGAACATTTAAAGAAGAAACCAGAAACATACAAGAGTAATATAGGTGCTAAGTGGTACAATACATCCTGTAAGGGCCAGAGAGACCCAGGAGGAAAAAGATTTCTGTTCATGAAATGCTTCAGCAACCTCAATGAGAGCGCATGATGAACACAGAGCCAGCATCCATTCACAGAGGCGGTGGAATCCAAATTACCCCCCAGGACTGTAGGCTCTAATCTCAGGCCTGTCACTGCCACACTCGTCCACCTTTAGCAAATGACCTTGCCTCTCACCACCTTCCCTGCAAAATGGGAGCTGCAGTCGAGCCCTAGTCTTCAGGGCTGGTAAAGAATAAATAATAAGGAAATGGTAGACTCAGTAAGCAATGAGGGCCTAATAAAGCTTGACCAGTTAGCATCCAGCCCCAAGGGGAAAGCTACATGGAGCGTATGGCATCTCAGTTTGTAGATGGGTACATATTACCGATTCGGCCGAATTTGTCAGAGAGGTCGAAGGGTCCACTTACACAGTCCGTTATCAAGTACTATGAAGGGTATTTGCGATACTGAAATGTCAATAATTTCTCGGATTAAGTGCAGACATCTGCCCCCATTGTAATATGAGAGCATAACTTCACCAGCAAAATGATGCTTTTCTTACATTGAAATGGAAGAATAAAGTGCCACAATTAAATATTTTGACCAACACAGTGAATAAAGGGATATTTATGCTACAGGAGTGGTTTCTAAATCAATTTTGCATGCTTTCATCTTTTTTTTTAAAGATTTTATTTATTTATTTGATAGAGACACAGCCAGAGAGGGAACACAAGCAGGGGGAGTGGGAGAGGGAGAAGCAGGCTTCCCGCGGAGCAGGGAACCAGATGCGGGGCTCGATCCCAGGACCCTGGGGTTATGACACAAGCCAAAGTCAGACGCTCAACAACCAAGGCACCCAGGCGCCCCTGCATGCTTTCATCTTATCATGCAACTCACATCAGGGGAGGGTAGATGCTTTTTATACAAAAATTTACTGGTTCTTTTAACTTATTTTTAAAGAAAATATTTTTTTTGGAAGCTATGTTCCTAATTGCTTTGATGTTAAGCCTTTCCTTAATCTTTGCTGCTGCTGTTTTTATTAAATATATACAAAAGAATGTTTATAATGTGTATAAGATTGTTGGCTATTCATAATTTCTCTTGAGTGAAGTGCTTAAGTTTTTTACCTATTTTTCTACTGAGTTGCCTTTCTCTTATTGATTTTATACGGGTTCTGTATATATTCTGGACACTTACCCTGTGACAGTTACATGTACTGAAAATATATTTTCTTCTCACTCTTTATCATATTCTTAAAACCCAAAGGCCACTGAGTTCCAATCTTTCCTCCCACCCATCATCTTAACTGTGCACCAAGACGCCATCAGGCAGAGAGGCAGGATCTGACTAAGATGGGCAGCCTGCCTTCCAGGAGAAAGAACAGGGTCCTCTCAGGGTCATTCTCATCTACATCCCTGGACAATGAAGGAAACTGAGAAAGCCTTAAAGATGACAAGCCCCCCAGTGAGCAGAATGAGCATTTTGGAGACACAAACACCATGAATTTAGGGATCCACAGAACGAGGCACCCCAGACAATGCCTTCAGGAACTACGAAGCTAAGTGCTGGACAGGGACACTGCCAGGGCTTACTTCATAGGTGTGTGATCTGTGCGGCCACACAAGGCCCCACACTCAGGAGATCCCCAAGCTTGGTTTAGTTTTCTGTTCTTGCCATCTTGAAGTCCTTACCAATTTTTGAGCAAGGAGCCCCCATTTTCATATTGCCCTGGGCCCCACATATTCTATAGTCAGCCCTGTTTATGGTGGCTCAGAGCGAGGGGCTGCATACCCCCAGGATAATAGAAAACGAACACAAGGAAGCCCCAAGAGAGCTCTGAGAGAGTTAGGACACTGCCATACACCACCAGATTAGACATAAATATATATTTTTAAAGACCTTATGATATCTGGGAGGAGTAATTCATTAGCAAACTGTGAAAAATGGCTCCCACTCTTACCAAGAATATGTATATTCTACAGCTACTCCTGTTTTATCATTGATAGAAAAGTGTTTACTGATAACTGTGAAAGTAGGCTTGTTAAATTTTGTGTTGACCCAAGACTTCCTCATATTCTAGGAAATGCTTTTCACTCTCAATAACTTACTGGGTATGGAACAAAGAGAGGCAACAATGCAGGGTGATACAGAATATGGACTCCATTAATAACTACCTGAGTTTATTTTTTTTATTAAATTTTTTTTTTTAATTTTATTTATTTATTTGACAGAGAGAGAGACAGCGAGAGAGGGAACACAAGCAGGGGGAGTGGGAGAGGGAGAAGCAGGCTTCCTGCAGAGTGGGGAGCCCGATGCGGGGCTTGATCCCAGGACCCTGGGATCATGACCTGAGCCGAAGGCAGACGCTTAACGACTGAGCCACCCAGGCGCCCCAATAACTACCTGAGTTTAATCCTCTTTCTGTGACTTACTAGTTATGGGACCTTGGGTGAGTCACTTAATCCTTCTGTGCCTAAGTTTTTTCTTCTGTAGAATGAAGCACACCTAACCATTCAATCTTGTCTCCAAGACTCAGGCTTTCTGGCCCCTCAGGAGAAGGTCCCTGTACCCTCTGACTGGCTTACTTCTTGTTGATTCTGCTTCCCAATCCCACCTTCCTCCCCTTACCCATGTAACACATCCAGCTTTTTGTAACTTTAATAAATTGTAACATTACTTCATATGAGGAGACTATATACTAGGGGTTAATTGTATACTATATACTAGTATATAGACCATATACTAGAGGTCAGCCCTTGAGCCAGATCACAGATGGTTGAATTTTGGTGTCATTAATTACTAGCCACTCATATACACAACCTGTGCCTCAATTTCCTCAACTGTAAGACGGGGATAATAACAATACCTCTTTCACATGGTTGTTATGAGGACAAATGAGTGGTATGGTAAGTGATACTCAGCCATTTATTATTATTTTATATTCTCTGTGTAATAAGAAAGAAAACAAAATGTATTAAAGTTTGGCTTTCCTGGACTACTTTAAAACCCTCTTAACTGATCTTTCAGCCAGCACTTTTGGTCCACTCCAACCCATCCTTCACATAGCCACCAGTGGATTGTAAGTAAAATGTAAATTTGATTATTTAAATCCTCTAAATGAAATTTTCAAGAGCTGCAATCACTAAGGTTAAGTGGTGAGCTCCTTAACACTGCATAAAATGCCTTCGATGACCTGGCCTCATCTATCTCTACAGCTAGTCTCTCCCAACTTCCAGCCTGGATCTTAACCTATGGCATCAAACCACCTACAGATCTTAAAATACACCAAGATATCTGTCACTGCACTACCTTTATCCACCCTTTTTCCTCTGCTTTAATTCTTCCTGCCCAGAAACTGGATTAATTCCAACTCCACCATTACACCTCAGTTCAGGTAGTGCCTGCTACATAAAGCCTTTTAATCCCACAACCAGCTGGGTCTCCCTTGTAGTCCTCTAGCCTCCTGTGCATCTCTTTATTGTAGTATAATGTAATTATTAAGTATTCAAACTTTAAAGATAGACTGCCTAGTTTTGAAACTTAGCTCAGCCACTTATTTGTAGTATGACTCTAGGCAAATTTCTTAAACCCTTGTGCTTCAGTTTCCTTATCTATGAAATAGGGATAATAAAAGTACCTACCTCATGGGACTATTATAAGGAATAAATTAATTAAGGGCCACCATATTAAGGGCTTAATATAGTACATGGAGGAAAGTATACACTCAGTAACTATTAATGCCATATTATATTTAATTTTCTGTTTATATGTGCCTGGTGGCCTGGACGTGAGCTCCTCATACTACAATTGTTTCTTACTCATTTTTTTAAATTTCCAATACTTAGCAAAGTGTCTGACATTGTATTCATCAGTTCTCCTCTCCATTCTTGATATACAATTAGAGATTTCCCACACCCCTCTTGAATCTGCCCACTGCCAGCCTGGAACATGTAAGCATGTGACCGAGTTCCATCCAATAGAATGTGAATGCATGTAGTATACCGCACTACCAAACCTGCCCATATCACATCCCAAGCAACCTTTCAAAGGTTCTCTATCCATGTGGCTAAAGCATAGAACTGTTATATCGCTGAATATGGCAATGCCGTAAGATGGAAGAGATCAAATCCCTGAATCACCCTTATAAGGTGAGCAGTCTCAGCAGCAACATTCAGACTGGACTTCAGGTGACCAAGAAACAAACCACTGTGCTAGGCTACTGAGATTCTTGTTACAATAGTTAGTATTATTCATCTTAACTAATACAGTAGATGTTCAATTAAATTTTATTGAAATCAATGACTGAATAAATGAATCACTCAAAAATTAACTAAGAAATATTTAAGTAAAGATGATGGAACCGATGAGCAGGAAAGGTAAAACTAACAATAGAACAACATGGATTTAAGAGTTAAAGAAGCCTAGACAGAAGACAAAGGATAGGAAAATGCAAACTGTGTGAAGCATCCCTACTACTTCTGGACCTGCCCCAGCTGGAAAAAGAATTAACTTTTCCTGTTATTGTTCTCTCTCTACCCTTCTTTTGCCAAATAGCTTTAAAAAAAAATTCAGGGGCGCCTGGGTGGCACAGTCAGTTAAGCATCCACCTCTTGGTTTTGGCTCAAGTCCTGATCTCAGGGTCTTGAGATCAAGCCCTGTGTGGGACTCAGCAGGCTTCACACTGAGCATGGAGTCTGACTGAGTTACTCTCTCCCTCTCCCTTTGCCCACCCCCCACACTTGCATGTGCCTGCTCTCTCTCTCTCTGTCTCACAAATAAATAAATCTTTAATAAAAATAAAATTCACAGGGGCACCTGGGTGGCTCAGTTGGTTAAGCGACCGCCTTTGGCTCAGGTCATGATCCTGGAGTCCCAGGATCGAATCCCACATCGGGCTTCCTGCTCAGCAGGGAGTCTGCTTCTCCCTCTGACCCTCCTCCCTCTCATGCTCTCTCTCTCTATCATTCTCTCTCTCTCAATAAATAAATAAAAATCTTTAAAAAATAAAAAATAAAAATAAAATAAAATTCATAAACAGAGAAGATCCTGAGATGAAGATTTTGCTTCTGCTGGACAACTTTCTGACCCCTGGGATGAGACAATATAGCACTGGGGATTCCAGGGTAAAATGATTAAGGTTCTTTAATAAGTATATGTAGGCACCTTCTCAAGGGGGAAAAATGTAGCCCTGGAATTTAATCTCTTCTATTTTCAGATGCTATTGAAGATCAGATAACTGCTAGTGGACCATGACCACCTCCTGTTCTCAAGTGATCGTATTAATTTACCTATTTGCCATGAGGCATCAGAAATCTAGAAGGAAAAAAAAAGAAGAAAATTCTCCAAAAGGGAGAAGGAAAAGGATTACATATAGAGTCTGAGAGAGTTGTTGAATGTAACAGTCTGTAAAGACATGAAATTTGCGTTTGTCCAGGACATTAAAGACAAAGAGAGAAGATGGGTAAGAAGAAGAATATGGCAGAGGTCCTTGAGGAGGGTTCATCCAATATTAGCGTCAAAACATTAACCCTGACTTGTCCTTTTTATGCTTTCCTAACCTTTGTACTGGACTCCCCTCCTTTTGCATTTGCTCAGGTTGTGTACAAACTGTGGAGATTATTCTGAAGGCAGTCCAACTGTGGTCTCTTCATGCTGATCAAAGCTACAAGAATAATGTTGGAATTAGACTGATAAGAAGGTTAGGTTGAAAAGAAGAAAGAAGACAATGAAAACAAGTTTTTACTTCTTCACCATTTTGTCTTGAGCTATTTCAATGAGGGATGGCTATAGAATCAGTTTTAGTGATAATTCAGCTCATCTCAATAAACACCAGAATTTTATCATGTGACAAGCATTGTACTAAATGTTAGGCACAAAGGGGTAAATGTGGCAAGTTCCTAGACTTCAAAGAGTAAATAATGCAGCAGAAAAAAGTAGAAATGTGCATTAAAATGAAATCTAATATGGATGTAATATTAATATGGCCCACGGTTTGCTGGGAAGTACAGAAAGGGGCAGGGATGTCAGAGAAAACTTAGAAAAGAGAGGACATTTGAAGTAAGACTTGAAGAATTCTTGATGGCTATCAGACGGACCAGATGAGGAAAGGATATCCTAGATGGAATAGTAAAAACAAAGTCAGAAAGAAAAGAAATGACAAGCTCTATTCAGGAAATATTAATAATCTGATACATCTAGAATTTGGGATGCATAAGGAGAAATGAACAGAGAAAGCTTAAAAAGTTAGGCTTGAGCCAGTTTTTAGAAAGCCTTGAATCATGTCAAAAATTCAGATTTTATTCTAAAGGTAACGGAGATCCATTACGGGTTTTCAAGTAGCAAAATCACTCAGGCATCAACTAAACATGATGATGGATTTAAAAGGTGCCAGATTAAACCTTACACCTAAAGGAGCTAGAAAAAGAACAGCACATAAAGCCTAAAACCAGCAGAAGAAAGGAAATAATTAAGATTAGAGCTGAAATAAATGATACAGAAATAAAAAAACAGTAGAATAGATCAATGAAACAAAGAGCTGGTTTTCTGAAAGAATTAAATTGATAAACCCTTAGCCAGACTTATCAAAAAGAAAGGACAAAGGACCCAAATAAATAAAATCATGAATGAAAGAGGAGAGATCACAACCAACAATGCAGAAATATAAACAATTATAAGAAAATATAATGAACAATTATATGGCAACAAATTGGGCAGTCTGGAAGAAATGGATAAATTCCTAGAAACATATAAACTACCAAAACTGAAGAAGGAAGAGGTAGAATACTTGAACAGACCCATAACCAGCAAAGAAATTGAATCAGTAATCAAAAATATCCCAACAAACAACAGTCCAGGCTTCCCAAGAGAATTCTTTTTTTTTTTTAAGATTTTTTTTTATTTCTTATTTATTTGAGAGAGAGAATGAGAGACAGCACAAGAGGGAAGAGGGTCAGAGGGAGAAGCAGACCCCCCGCTGAGCAGGGAGCCTGATGCGGGACTCGATCCCGGGACTCCAGGATCATGACCTGAGCCGAAGGCAGTTGCTTAACCAACTGAGCCACCCAGGCGCCCTTTCCAAGAGAATTCTATCAAACATTTAATGAAGAAGTAATACCTACTCTGCTGAAGCTGTTCCACAAAATAGAATTGGAAGGAAAACTTCCAAACTCATTCTATGAGGCCAGAATTCCAAAACCAGACAAAGACCCCACTAAAAAGGAGAAATACAGACCAATATACCTGATGAACATGAACAGAAAAATTCTCAACAAGATACTAATTGAATCCAATAGTACATTAAAAGGATTATTCACCATGATCAAGTGGGACTTATTCCTGGGCTGCAGGGGTGGTTCAGTATCTACAAATCAATCAGTGTGATACATCACATTAATGAAAGATAGGGTCGCCTGGGTGACTCAGTCAATTAAGCATCCTACTCTTGGTTTCAGCTCAGGTCATGATCTCAGGGTCTTGAGATCAAGCCCCATATTGAACTCTATGCTCAGCATGGAGTCTACTTGGGATTCTTTCCCCCTTCATCTCCCTCCCCCTCTGCTTCTCTCCATGCTGGCATGTGTACACTCTGTCTCTCTCAAAATAAATAAAATCTTTAAATATAAATAAAAATAAATAAAAGAAAGAATAAGAACTATATGATCCTCCTAATAGATGCAGAAAAAGCATTTGGCAAAACACAGTATCCTTTCTTTATAAAAAAAAAAACTCAAGAAAATAGGGATTGAAGAAACATACCTCAACATCATAAAGGCCATATATGAAACACCCACAGCGAATATCACCCTCACTGGGGAAAAAACTGAGAACTTTTCCCCCAAGGTCAGGAACATGACAGGGAGGTCCACTCTCACCATTGTCGTTCAATACTGTACTAGAAGTCCTAGCCTCATCAATCAGACAATAAAAAGAAATAAAAGACATCCAAATCGGCAAGGAAGTAGTCAATTTTTCACCAATTGCAGTCTAGATGATACTCTAAGTAGAAAACCCAAAAGACTCCATCAAAAAATTGCTATAACCTATCTATGAATTAGGCAAAGTTGCAGGATATTAAATCAATGAACAGAAATCTGTTGCATTTCTATACATCAATAATGAAACAGCAGAAAGAGAAATCAAGGAATCAATCCCCTTTATAATTGTACCTAAAACCATAAGATACCTAGGACTAAACCTAACCAAAGAGGTAAAAGATCTGTACTCTGAAAACTATAGAACACTTATGAAAGAAATTGGAGAAGACACAAAGAAATGGAAAAACATTCCATGCTCATGGATTGGAAGAACAAATATTGTTAAAACATCTACACTATCTGAGCAATCTACACCTTTAATACAATCCCGATCAAAATAACACCAGCATTTTTCACAGAGCTAGAACAAACAACCCTAAAATTTGTAACAGATCTTAAAAGACTCCGAATAGCCAAAGTAATGTTGAAAGAGAAAAGCAAAGTGGGAGGCATCACAATCCCAGACTTTAAGCTGTATTATAAAGCTGTAATCATTGAGACAGTATGGTACTGGCACAAAAACAGACATATAGATCAATAGAAAAGAACAGAGAATCCAGAGGTGGACCCATAACTATATGGTCGGTTAATCTTTAACAAAGCAAGAAAGAATATCCAATGGGGAAAGGACAGTCTCTTCAACAAATGATGTTGGGAAAACCGGACAACAGGCAAAAGAATGACACTGGACCACTTTTTTATACCATACACAAAAATAAATTCAAAATGGATGAAAAGACCTAACTATAAGACAGGAAACCATCAAAATCCTCAAGGAGAAAACAGGCAATAACTTCTTTGACCTCAGCCACAGCAACTTCTTACTAGACACGTCACCAGGGGCAAGTGAAAAAAAAGTAAAAATGAACTACTGGAACTTCATCATGATAAAGGCTTCTGCACAGTGAAAGAAACAATCAATAAAACTAAAAAGCAACCGATGGAATGAGAGAAGATATCTGCAAATAACATATCAGATAAAGGGCTAGTATCTGGAATCTATAAAGAACTCATCAAAATCAACACCCCAAAAATAAATAATCCAGTTAAGAAATGGGCAGAAGACATGAACAGACATTTCTCCAAAGAAGATATATATACAAATGGCTAAGAGACACATGAAAAGATGCTCAACATCACTCATCAACATGGAAATACAAATCAAAACTACAATGAGATACTACCTCACACCTGTCAGAATGGCTACAAGTAACAACTCAGGAAACAACAGATATTGGTGAGAATGTGGAGAAAGGGGAACACTTTTGCACTGTTGCTGGAAATGCAAACTGGTGTAGCCACTCTGAAAAAACAGTATGGGGGTTCCTCAAAAAGTTAAAAATAGAACTACCCTACAACCCAGAAATTACATTACTAGGTCTTTATCCAAAGGATACAAAAGTGCTGATTCAAAGGGACATAATCACCACAATGTTTACAGCAGCACTATCCACAATGCCAAAACATGAAGAGCCCAAATGCCCACCATCAACTGATAAATGGATAAAGAAGATGTGTGTGTGGGGCGCCTGGGTGGCTCAGTTGGTTAAGCGACTGCCTTCGGCTCAGGTCATGATCCTGGAGTCCCTGGATCGAGTCCCGCATCGGGCTCTCCGCTCGGCAGGGAGCCTGCTTCTCCCTCTGACCCTCCCCCCTCTCATGTGCTCTCTCTCTCTCTCTCATTCTCTCTGTCTCAAATAAATAAATAAAATCTTTAAAAAAAAAAAGATGTGTGTGTGTGCGCGCATGCGTGCATATTTACATATATAATGGAATATTACTCAGCCATCAAAAAGAATGAAATCTTGCCATTTGCAACAATGTGGATGGAACTAGAGTGCATTATGCTAAGCAAAATATGTCATTCAGAGAAAGACAAATACCATTTGCTTTCACTCATGTGGAATTTAAGAAACAAAACAGATGAATATAGGGGAAGGGAAGGAAAAATAAAATAAGATAAAAACAGAGAGGGAGGCAAACCATAGAAGACTCTCAAATATAGAGAACAAACTATATTAGTTAGTTAGCAAACTAGAGAGTTGCTAGAGGGGAGGTGGATGGGGATGGGCTAAGTGGGTGATGAGTATTAAAGAGGGCACTCTGTTGGGATGAGCACTGGGGGTTATAAGTGATGAATCACTAAGTTCTACTCCTGAAACCAGTACTATACTATATGTTAACTAACTTGAATTTAAATTTTAAAAAATAATTTTAAAAAATAAAATAAAAGGTGCCAGATGAGAGGCAGGAAGCTGGGCTAATGGGCTATTGCCTAGATTAGGGAAGTGGTAACGAGAATGAGGAGGAGGGAAGAAATACAAAAAATATTTTGTCTGTAGAATTTGAAGTTTTTGGTATTGAGGTGGATATGGGAGGGGAGATTTCTAAGCTTAAACAACTAGGTGGATTCTAATACTACACTGTTTTCTTTACTACTCTGCTACTGTACTATCATGTAACCTTTAAACACCAGTCATGGGACCCCCATATCAGTTTTCCCTTCTCTCCCTGGTGGGAAAGTAATCATACCTGTGGTCTGCCCTTTTCTATAGAAAGGTGAACGGATAACACATTTATACAAAGTCTGGCTGTAACTATTTTCTCATGAGTTTTATGACCAAGGGGTTAAAAAAAAAAGCAAAGAAATTCAACAACAAAATCTTGGTTTTTTAAAGCTCCGGGATTCATTTGAACCAACTGTTGCCATGGTTTCAAGAGTCTGAAATCAACATTTCAAGGTAATCCGAGGATCTAGATATTGCTGCAGCATTCAGGTATCAAGGAACAAGCAAAGTGCCATACCCTATTAGTGACCAAACTCCGTTAAGGCGTTAAGGCTGTGCAAATGCCTCAAATTGGTATTCAGCTTAATCACTGATGCTTTATTACTAATTATAGCATGACACCATGCAAAAGTGGGACTTTTTAAAAGACTGGCAAATGGCATTATTTTAATAAGTCATTAGGAAATTGCTTTTTGAGGACGCAATGAAAGTACAAGTTTCTCAATTAGGGGAATTATGTGGAAATGATGAGATATTTGAGCATGCATGATCTGCAGCTAGCAATCCATTTGAAGCAGACCAAGCCATTGGGAGGGCTGGCTAATGAAAAGAGGATGATCTGATTCATTGTATGAGAAAAATGATAATGGAGGTTCTAAACAGAGGGCGTTAAAAGACTGCTCATCTCCCAGCTACACTCACCAAAGTCTTTTTGGCCCTTCACCTTGTGTTTAGAGCTAAAATAAAGATGTCAAGATGAACCTAATCTTTGAGAGAATTAATCAACTTTCTTTAGCAATACTCATACACAAGAAAAATAAATGATTAGGGGAGCCTGGGTGGCCCAGTCAGTTAAGCACCCAACTCTCGGCTTCAGCTCAGGTCATGATCTCCGGCCCTGAGTGGGGCTCCATGCTCAACAGGGAGTCTGCTTGAAATTCTCTCCCTCTGCACGTGTGTGCATGCTCTCTCTCTCTGTAAAACAAATAAATAAATCTTAAAAGAAAAAGAAAAAGAAATGATTATTAGTTAGTTGGACAACCCAAAAATACTGAAGTTCTATTTGGAGCTTATTCGTAAGCTGGGGAAGAGCTGTTTGAGATAGGAAACAGGATGAGACATGGCCAGATAGGATATTTTATTCTGAAACTCTCATCCTCAGAAATACCTAAGTTTAAAAAAGCATTATGTGGACTCTACATGTACATATGTAGGGCGTGTGTGTATGTGTGTGTGTGCATGAGAGAGAAAGAGAGAGAGAGAGAGATTGAGAGAGAGAAATGGGGAGGCAGGGTTAAAAGAATATTTTTCTTCTTTATTTTCAGCTCAACAAAGAGTATTCACATTACATCTGATTACTAGTTATACCATTTGGAAAGGCTCGGGAATGTTTTCTTTAATCATTTTGAAACTTCCTGTGAGAAACTGCCTTTTTGTAAGGATCCAATTATCAACCATTCTCAGAAATGGATTTCTATATTTAATAGGCCAACACGTTCCTCTAGTATTAAATTCTTCATCTGGAAATTGGTAGCCTTGCTTGAGTTCCTCAAGGCTCAATGAGCCCATTGTTTGCAGTGACTATCACTCTCGGCAAATTTGAACATTCTTGCTCAACTCTAATGTCCAAATACTTCTTTGAAATCTTTTTTCAAGCTCTCTACTTTTGGCTTTGTAAAAGAACTTGGGTTTGACAAATATGCTCCCCAGTTTGTCATCCGTGAGCAAAATTCACTGAAGTCAAGCAGGAACAACAGTCATTAACAAACTGGGGTCTGATGAACAACTCTTAGAACAGATGGACACACATATACATATACACGCACATACCGCATAATTCTGAAGACTACTTAGGAGGAAAATGTCTGGTGACAGCATAAATGGCTCAGGGCCTGTAGGGCCTAAACTTTTACTCCCTGAAACTCCAGGACAAATTTTACGTTATCTACTTGAGCTACCAAAGACACAGAGCTCAACTCTGTTCTACAGGGAATTAAACTATGAAATAAGATTCCTAAAAATAAAAAGACATTAATGCTGCTTAGCCATCTTATTAGATGTTTGACATAATTTATCACCTGAAGACATTGTGCCTTTAGTCTTATATCAAGAGCAAAATTCATGAAGTGACTCGGTTGTTCTCAGCATGAAGGAGAACAGACACATTTTTCAAAAGAAGCAACTGACTTGTTAAAGGTTTAACATATCATAAACATTTTGATTTTGTGATGACTGGATGGTGATTTACTTATCCCCTGACTTTACTGTCAGGTAATTTATAAGTTTACTTCTCAGACAAGAACTGTGGGAAATCTTAGGAGCAATTGGCAGGGCAAAGAGGAGGGAGACACATAGCTATAATAAAGATATGGTAGTGGCTAAAGTGACAAGAAAAACAAGTGGAAATCATTTTATTTGTACTGCACCTGTGAGAGAAGAAATTATGGCTCCTTTTTGCATCTGAATCTCACAGGTCTATTTTGAGAGCTGAGAGATCTGTGTAAAGTACCTTGTTCACTCTTTTAAAACAGCCTTTACTTTAAGAGAACTCAACTGTGAAATTTATAGAAATTCTTTCTGAAACTAAGAAAAAAGTTCAAATTCCTTTGCTTTTGATTATTTCGCTAAACTCTTCTAGAATCTAAAGACACAATGTGGTGTGGGATTAAGATATGCCAATTCAGGGACAGGGCAGGCTCATCCTGGGGCCTTGCGTCGCCAGAGCAGGAGCCATCCCACGCGGTGGTCTGGGGTAGGGCTGAACGCAGGCCAGGAGCCCGGGTTCAGTACAACGGATACCCCAGTCCTTGGCAGTCCCCCGAGGCTCGCAGAGAACCTCTGCGGAGCCCCGCCATGCGCAGGCAGGGTGGCCACTGCCATGGGTGTGGATGTGCCTGACAAGATGAAGATCCGCATCCCAGTGGTGCTCCTGGCCTGTGGCTCCTTCAGTCCCATCCCCAACATGCACCTGCGCTTGTTTGAGGTGGCCTGAGACCACCTACATCAAACAGGAATGTACCAGGTGATCAGGGGTATCATCTCTCCTGTCTGTCAATGACAACTACAGGAAGAAAGACCTCGTGGCTGCCCACCACTGGGTGGCCATGGCCTGGCTGGCCCTGCAGACATCCAACTGGGCCTGGGTGGGCCCCTGGGAGAGTGAGCAGGTGCAGTGGATGGAGACAGTGAAGGTGCTGAGGCATCATCACAGCGAACTGCTTAGGTCTCTGCCCCAAAAGGAAGGCCTAGACCATGGCAGGGCTCGTTCCACAGCCCCCAGAGCTGTGCCTGAGCTGAAGCTCCTCTGTGGGGCAGATGTCCTGAAGACCTTCCAGAACCCCAGCCTCTGGAAAGACACACACATCCAGGAGATAGTGGAGAAGTTTGGCGCGCTGTGTGGGAGCCGGACAGGTCACAACCCAGAGGAATATATCTCGGGCTCGCCCATCCTGCACAGGTACTGGTGCAACATTCACCTAGCCAGGGAGCCCGTGCAGAATGAGCTCAGATCCACGTACATCAGGCGGGCCTTGAGCCAGGGGCACAGCGTGAAGTACCTGCTCCCGGACGCTGTCATCCCCTACATCAAGGACCACAACCTCTACACCAGGGACAGTTCCAGGAAAGGCAGTAGCACCCAGACGAATGAAGGAAAGACAAGCTGGGGAGAGCCAGCCACTCCACAGAGCTCCTCTGGAGGAAAGGGCAGTTAAGGTCTTTGGCTTTTTTTTTCTTTTTCATTTTTCCTTTGTTTTTTTAGGCAATGAGTTTATTTAAGAGGAGTCTTCTGTCCAAGGAAGAGATACCTTCTTTTGGAAGGAGGAGCAAGTGCCTACATCTCAAGAATGGACATTTACCAAAGAAGTTAAAATGGCACAGGTCACTAGAACTAGACCACAGCTCTCAAAATCTCTCGCTGCACAGGCCTTCTTATTTGGTAAATGGTGACTCGGGCATGCGCACTGAAGGCAGTTCCACACAAGGCAGGGCCCCTGAGGGTCAGATCAGAACTGCCCACACGCATTTTTTTAACTAAGGCCAGGTGAAACATGATGGTCTTGATTGGAGAGACTGGACAGGATGCTAATTACTGAACAGTGGGCTTTCTCAAAGGCTTATTCCAACAAAATAATAATTGAGGAGTCAAAAATTTGGAAGCAGTCCTTTGCCGATTTACATCGAATCTTCCCTCAAGAACCACCGTCTGCCTGCCTAAGCTGTAGATACAATTTAAAATCTTTTAAAGAGTGACCCACAAACAATATTTTTGATATGGCAGGTATTTTTAACACAACTTTTTTATAAATGTCACGGCTCCTGATTTCCAGGTTTCTAAAAAGGAACTGAGGTAAAACAGATGCCTTGACTATTTTAGAGGATCTTTTTGATTGTTTTATGACCGCCTGCCTGTGTGAATATTGGCAAAGAGATAAATAATAAATTGACATCAAAAAAATTTTTAAAAATTAAAAAAAAAGATACACCAATTCATAGGTTGCCATAATCATTAAACCCTTGGTTATGCAGTGCTTGTGTCCAAGGAAGAGGGTCCCTTTATTAATCTCATTTTGTTCATCTTCTCAAGGAACAAGGCAATGTGTTATTGCTCTTGCTCCCTGGAAGATTCCAAGACTTGATGTACTAAGGGGCAAAGTGCTTGACTGAGGGATCCAATTAGGAAAATGGCAGAGGGACCAGTACTGATGGCTCTTGGCCATACCTGTTGAAGTCTCATCAGAAGCCATCCACTTCAAAGTGTAGCATTATTGGTTTCTACCTGTTGACCTATTTAAACAAGGAGGCTATCAGAGGCGTCTTGGTGGCTCAGTCAGTTGGGCGAAGGACTCTTGATTTTGGCTCAGGTCATGATCTCAGGGTTGTAAGATCAAGCCCCATGTCTGGCTTGGCCTTGGCATGGAGCCTGCTTAAGATTCTCTCTCTTCCTCTCCCTCTGTCGCTCCCTCCACCCCCCATCCCCACTCGCATGTGTGCCCTGTGCTCACGTGCACATGCGCACTCTCTCACTCACTCGCTCTCTCCCCCAAAAAAAAAAAAGAGGCTATTAGATTGAGATGGGTCTAATGCCTTGGTTATGTAAGGAAACCAAAACATAAGCCGGAGTCAATGCATTTGAATCCAAGAAAGTGAAACTTAAGAACAACCAATCACAAACAGCCAGCTAGACTTTCCTGCTTAAAATACAACTGCTTAAAATACAACCAATCAAATAATTTCTTTGCTCTACTACCACATCTTCTCTATAAAAAAATCTCTTCCCTGGTGGAGCACTCCTAACTACTTTAGGCTTGGCACAACCCAATTCATAATTGAAAATTTTAATGTACCTGAGTTCATCTTTTAACATATCAGAACATCAAACTGGTTACTCCAATTTTAGCCTACACATAACAGTGATGATTCATCTGATATTTAATTTGATATTACTCAATAACAGTGATACAGTAAATTCACTCATTTAACAAGTACTTCTTAAATACTGTATGCCAGTCACCATATTGGGCATCAGAAATCCAAACATGCATGAGACAAAGTATCTGACTGCAGAGCTGAGTCTCATGAAAAAGACAAACATGAAAGTTAATAAATACAACACTTGAAAGGGCAGAGAGAGAAACATAATAGCATAGGAACCCAGGGAAAGATATAACCAATGTCAATTACCATGATATCATTCTTATGCCCTTCTACAACCCATTTCCTAGCATGGTACTAGGCACATACAGACATTTGATAAATATGTGCTTGGAATGGATTGATAAGTGGATGGATGGGTGAGCAAATGGATGAACAGATGGGAAGAGTGAATGAGTGAGTGAATAAATTAAAAATAAAATATTTTTAATTAAAATTAAAAATAAATAACTTAGGGGACAAAAATCTAAGTGAGGCTGTCTATTAAACAATATCACAGAATCATGGACTTCTTACCACTGATCTCAGCTCATTCTTACACAAACAATTTCTATGATTTATTTTTAGATTCATGCCTGTCTCCCCCAGTACAATATAAGACCAACAAGAAGAGTAGGGGCCCCATCCGTTTTTGCTTCCCAGTGATAGCTCCAACACCTGACAGTGCTTGGCATGAAGAAGGTGCTAAATAAATATTTGTTGGATAAGTAAAGAGAAACACAAATGTCTCATTAAAGGAGGTACTATACAAGAAAGAATATGCAAGAGTATACAAGAAAGATTTCTTTTTAAGAGTTCTGAAAATGTCACTTTTAAAAAGAAAAGTTTTTTACTGCTCTATACTATGATATGAGTTCAGTTCAATCAGATTGGTCTCAGTGATTCAGAGAACCTCAGCTGAGTGGGGGTTAGAAAACATCACCGTTGAAGATTTAGGGAGCCAACAGGTAACACCCATTTCTTCTTTCTCCTAATTTAGGACCAATGGATAAATAAAGGTGATATACTGATAATTTTGGTATCAGTATTGACAGGTCCACTGAAAAATGAGCCTTTCAATCTGTAACCCAAGTAATTCATGACTCATTCCTGCTCCTCATCCCATCCATAATAAACCCTGAGAAAGCCCATCTAAAGGAAGGACTGGTTCTGCAGGACACATACACTTAAAGCAAGTATTTCTTCCTTGTATCTAGGGTAGTACAGAAAGTAAGAGAACATATCCCCAGAGTCTGGGGCCTTGAGAATCATGGACCAGTGATGTTACTCAGGTAACTGAGGAAACTCACAAGAAATAACGGGTAGGAGAAGACACCAAAGGGTTACTCTAAATCCCTGCACATGGAAACAAGGAGGCCAGAGAAAAAGAGAAGCCCTCCCATATCTCTTTTCCAACCACTAGGTCACAGCACAGTATATGGCACAAATGAATGCAGGAGAGAGCAGAAAATGAAGTATGTTAAGTTTGCTTTTCCAGGTGATATAACTGATGCAAATCACCATTCTTTGTTTCTGATAAGTATCTGATAGCTAATACACAATCCTTTGCAGGAGCTGTTGAATAATTTAAAATACAAAAACCACAGTCTCATACAATGCAAGAGGTTCTAATATCATAAAAGCCAGGTAAAGATCACAGGAGTCTGAACACATGTATTCCTGGTCTGCTTCCACTCACTGCTTCCTGGTCCCCTCCCAGCTGCAGCCCCCTTTCAAAACCACAACCCACATCACACGAAGCTGGCAGCAAAGGAGAGGATTTAAGAAGCTCACATGGAGAAAACTAAGGTCCTCCTGTCAACTGCTGACCTCCCTGCAGATGGCCAGCACCTGCTGCCAGTCACGTAAATGCACCAACTTGGGTATTCCAGCCCCTAGAACTGCGGTCCAGTTGATATCATATGGCACAGAAGAACAGCCCGCTGAGACTAGTCAACCTACGAAGTTGTTACAGATAATAAAGTGTTTGTTATTTTTCACCAGTAGATTTGGGGATGGTTTGTTGCACAGTGGTGATTGGAACACAGCCCCTCTCTGGCCCCTGGGTTTCTGGAACAGAATTGTTATTGTTCTTATCATCCACTAGGGAAGGCTTCACTTGCAACATCATTTGTTTAAATGAGGATTTAATTGAGAAATGTTTCCTTTTGTTCTATTTTCACACTGAAAAGGTAACGCTAAAAAATTCTAAAGCAAAACATAATTCCTATATTGACTAACCATTTCACAAAGAGCCAATATATGAATATTATGTTCCAGATAGAAGCTGGTTGGAATTACCCTCAATCTTTTAGTGAACAAAAACCTGCAAAGACTAGTTGATGGTGAAACTGGAAAGTTGGCAGGAAATCAGGAATTTAGAAAGAAAATGTTTATCTTGTGGCCCTTGTCACAACTTAAAACCCAATTTGGGCTAATGTCTGTAAATGGAGAGTAGCTATTAACAAATCAATTAATTAGGGTCTTGTTGGCTTTTCTATTATCAACTTTAATTATTTGTTTGTCTGATCCGAGGTATCCTTAGATTATTTACTATCATTCTTGCCAACCAACAAAAGATAATAAGATTGAATCTCACAAGTATGTGGGAATTGGAGAACAGCTTTTATCCTATATGCTTAATCTCAGGCAAAATTTTCAGGGCCTGAGCCTTTTCTTCAAGACAAAGTCTCTTTCTGAAGTTAATAACTAACTAACTTTCATAAAAAATTTTCAGAGAAGACAATATTTAATTAACTTGTTTAAAAAAATTCCCTAGATCTGGACATCTGTTTAGAGTCAAGAGTCAAGGGTACTTCTTTATGTTCTATTTTCTTTTTCCAGCAGTTATCTTCTTGCATGAGGTCTGAAAAAGAAATCCATACTTCTGAAAGGAAACTGAAGCAGAGGACAAATAATCACTCCATTCAAAAGTGACGAATATGTGGTGGCAGTACTACTTACGGTCTAAGAAAATCTAATTCTGTAATCATTTCTCAAATGTATACTTGTCTCTTATCAATACGTAAGTCAAGGATATTTTTCTTCATTCTACAGCTCAATCTCAACCTAATTCTATATCTGATCATTATTATTCCACTTTGTTATAAAAGAAAAGAATCCAGGTTCCAGTTTTAGCCTGAGAAAAAATGGAAAATTTCCTCTCTCTAGTAAGCTGAAAAGTGGTTCTTATAACAATTACCTAATTAAAGTGCTCAACTGAATCAGTGACAAGTCCAATTAAATCAAGCTGCCAACAGGAATATATTATACCTGATAAGAAGAGTTGGTGAATAGATCGACACAAAGCACAAAGACCATGCTCTCTGTTAAACTTAGAGAAGAAGTTATTCCTTCCCTAAAAAGATGCTGTATCTTCCCGATGATATCTTGTCTTTTAATATGCCAAGAAAGCTACATATCTGACAGTGAAAACGCTAAATATTTACATGCTAATTCAGGAGATCAAGGTTAGATATTTACTTTGTCAATGAAACTCTAGCCACAGGTTCATGAAAATGAAAGGCATTAATGACTAGTTTATCATACAACCACCTTGGTCCTTTTCCCTTGTGGGGTTGGGGTGGTGGCAGTGGTCATTCACTATGAATGAGCATATGAGCAATGAAAAGAATGACAAATTGGGAGCAGGACAGAAATGACAGGCCTTTCTGATCAAAGAAATATATCTATCCACTTCCTAATCAAAGAAACCCATTTCTTTTTTTGAGTTACGTGATTTTTTTTATTATGCTCACAGCATTCTTTCTATAGGTTGGAATCTTGGCCTTTTCTTCTCATTTCTACTCTTAATCTCATCTACTGTATTTGTCTCTGCATTGAGAGGAACATCCAGGACACCCATCATTTCTGCACTGCTCTGCCAGAGTTGCTGCCCCAGTGGAAAAAAATAAAGAATGCTGGAAAACAGGATAAAAGAATACTGAACTGCACATATCAAGTATGGTGTCTACAACTGACCAGTTAGCACAGAAAGTACACTGGAGAAAACACACACAAAAAATATCACTAGAGAGGTTTCTGAACTCAATAAGGAAGAGATTGCAAAAAGTTACTCCCCATATACTTGCTGACCCTATTTCCAGCTCCAGTCTGCATGTACCCTTCTATCTTGACAATATTTCCTTTCTTCTGGAGGTGTCTGTGTGAGTCTCATATAGATGAGTGATATTCTCCAATCTGTAAACAACATTACAAATACAACTAGTACCTGTCCAGATCCTACTTGAAATTTAACACAGGTGTTCCTGAGAAATTTGAAAAGTTTAGAGGAATTCAGAAAACATCTACTTTAAATGTACTGTATATCTCTCTCAAAATAGTTTATAATTTTTATATTCATGTTACAAAGATGGTGTGGCTGGTATTTGACATCTGTAGAGATTTGATTTAAAGGATTTCATATTTATGGTTTTGAAACCATAAGAGAACCTAAAACTCCTCCCCAGAAGAATGAATGCATTAACCAAGTATTATGAATTTACATGAGCTTTTTTCCTCCTATCAATGGAGAATTTCTTTTTTTAAGTTTTTATTTTAATTCCAGTTAGTTAACAAACAGTGTTAGATTAGTTTCAGGTGTACAATATAGTGATTCAACACTTTCATACATCACCCAGTGCTCATCTCACAAGTGCACTCCTAGCACCCCATCGCCTATTTCACCCAACCGCCCCCCTCCGGCCACATCCCCTCTGGCAACCATCAGTTTCTTCTCTAGAGTTAAGAATCTATTTCCTGGTCTCACTCCTTCTTTTCCCTTTGATCCCTTCTTTCTTAAATTCCACATATGAGTGAAATCATATGGTATTTGTCTTTCTCTGACTGAATTATTTCATTTAGCATTATATTCTTTAGCTCTATCCATGTTGTTGCAAATGGCAAGATTTCATTCTTTTTTATGGCTGAATAATATTCCACCATATATATACACCACTTCTTTATCCGTTCATCAATTGATGGACACTTAGGTTGCTTCCATATCTTATTGACTATTATAAATAATGTTGACATAAACAAAGGGGTAACATGTATCCCTTTGAATAGTGTTTTTGTATTCTTTGGGTAAATACCCAGTAGTGGAATTGCTGGATCATAGAGTAGTTATATTTTTAACATCTTAAGGAACCTCCAAACTCTTTTCCACAGTGACAGCACCAGTTAGCATTCCCACCAACAGTGCAAGAGGGTTCCTTTTTTCCTACATCCTCACCAATACCTGTTGTTTCTTGCGTTGTCAATTTTAGCCATTCTGAAAGGTGTGAGGTGATATCTCATTGTGGTTTTCATTTGTAGTTCCCTGACTGTAAGTGATAATGAGCCATCTTTTCATGTATCTGTTAGCCATTTGTATATCTTCTTTGGAGAAATGTTTGTTCATGTCTTCTGCCCATTTTTTAACTGGATTATTTGTTTTGGGGTGTTGGGCTTCGTAAGTTCTTTATAGATTTTGGATACTAACCTTTTAACAGATATGTCATTTGCAAATATCTTCCCCCATTCCATAGGTTGCCTTTTAGTTTTGTTGATTATTGCCTTCATTGTGCAGAAGCTTTTTATTTTGATGCAGTCCCAATACTTTATTTTTGCTTTTGTTTCCCTTGTCTTGGGGACCTAGCTAGAAAAAAAGTTTCTATGGCCCATGTCAGAGAAATTACTGCTTGTGCTCTCTCCTAGGACTTTCATGATTTCAGGTCTCATACTTAGGTCCTTAATCCATTTTGAATTTATTTTTGTATATAGTGTAAGAAAGTTGGTCCAGTTTCATTCTTTTGCATGTTCCTGTCCAGTTTTCCCAACACTGTTGAAGAGACTGTCTTTTTCCCATTGGATTTTCTTGCCTTGTTTGTCAAAGATTAATTGACCATTAAATTGTGAGTTTATTTCTGGGTTGTCTAGTCTGTTCTGTTGATCTTTGAGTCTGTTTTTGTGCCAGTACCATACTGTTTTGATTACTACAGCTTGTAATATAAGTTGAAGTTGAGAATCATGATGCCTCCAGCTTTGCTTTTCTTTTTCATGATTGCTTTGGCTATTAAGGGTCTTCTGTGGTTCCATACAAATTTTAGGATTGTTTGTTCTACTTCTGTGAAAAATGCTGCTGATATTTTGACAGGGATGGCACTGAATGTATAGACTGCTTTGGGCAGTACAGATATTTTAACAATATTTGTTCTTCCAATCCATGAGCATGGAATTTCTTTGTGTCGTCTTTAATTACTTTCATCAGTGTTTTCTTCTCTTTGTGTGATCTTCAGTTTCTTTCATCAGTGCTGTATAGTTTTCAGAGTATAGGTCTTTCGCCTCTTTGGTTAGGTTTATTACTAGATATATTATCGCAACTGTAAATGGGATTGTTTTCTTAATTTTTCTGCTGCATCATTATTGGTGTATAAAAATACAACAGATTTCTATACATTGATTTTGTATCCTGCAACCTTACTAAATCATTTATCAGTTCTAGTAGTTTTTTAGTGGAATCTTTAGTGTTTTCTATATACACTATCATGTCATCTGCAAATAGTGAAAGTTTTCTTCCTTACCAATTTGGATGCCTTTTATTTCCTTTTGTTGTGATTGCTGTGGCGAGGACTTCCAGTATTGTATTGAATAAAAGTGGTGAGAGTGGGCATCCTTGTCTTGTTCCTGACCTTAGAGGGGAAGCTCTGTTTTTCACCACTGAATATGATATGAGCTGTGTGTTTTTCATATAAGGCCTTTATTATGTTCAGGCATGTTCCCTTTAAACCTATTTTGCTCACTTTTTTTTTATCATAAATAGATATTTTACTTCATCAAATGCTTTTTCTCCATCTACTGAAATAATCATATGGTTCTTATCCTTTCTCTTATTGAGGTAATGTATCATGTTGATTGATTTGCAAATATTGAACCACACTTGCATCCCAGGAATAAATCCCACCTGATTGTGGTGAATGATTTTTTTAATATATTGTTGAATTCAGTTTGCTACTATTTTGTTGAGGATTTCTGCGTCTATGTTCATCAAGGATATTGGCCTATAGTTATCTTTTTTGTTGTGTCTTTATCTGGTTTGGTATCAGGGTAATGTTGGCCTCATACAATGATTTTGGAAACTTTCCTTCCTTTTCTATTTTTTGGAATGGTTTGAGAAGAATAGGTATTAACTCTTCTTTAAATGTTTGGGACAATTCACATGTGAAATCATCCGGCACTGGACTGTTGTTTGTTGGGAGTTAAATTTTTATTCAATTTCTTTACTGGTTATCAGTCTGTTCAAATTTTCCATTTCTTCCTATTTCAGTTTTGGTACTTTATATGTTTCTAGGAATGTATCCATTTCTTCTAGGTTGTCCAATTTGTTGGCATTTTGTTTTTCATAATATTTTCTTAAAATTGTATTTCTGTGGTGTTTATTATTTTTCCTCTCTCATTTGTGATTTTATTTGAGTCCTCTTTTTTTCTTGATAAATCTGACTAGAGGTTTATCAATTTTGTTGATCTCTTCAAAGAACCAGCTCCTGGTTCATTGTTCTGTTCTATTCTTTTAGTTTCTATAATATTTATTTCTGCTCTAATCTTTATTATTTCCTTCCTTCTGCTGGTTTAGGCTTTGTTTGTTGTTCTCTCTCTAACTCCTTTAGATGTAAGGTTAGGTTGTTTGAGATTTTTCTTGCTTCTTGAGGTAGGCTTCTATTGCTATAAACTTTCCTCTTAGAACCACTTCCGCTGCATCCCAAAGGTTTTGGAGCACTGTGTCTTCATTTGTTTCCTAGTATTTTTTTCTTTTTTTATTTCTTGGTTGACCCATTCATTGTTAAGTAGCATGTTATTTGACCTCCATGTATTTGTGCTCTTTCCAGACTTTTTCTTGTGCTTGACTTCCAGTTTGATAGCATTATGGTCAGAAAAGATGCATGGTACAATTTCAAGCCTTTTTGTACTTGGTGAGGCCTGACTTGTGACCTAATATGTGGTCTGTTGTGGAGAATGTTCCATGTGCACTTGAAAAGAATGTGTATTCCCCTGTTTTAGGATGAAATGTTCTGAATATGTCTGTTAAATCCCTCTGGTCGAGTATATCATTCAAAACCATTGTTTCCCTGTTGATTTTCTGTTTAGATGATCTGTCCATTGATGTGAGTGGGGTGTTAAAGTCCCCTACTATTATTGTGCTATTATTGATTAGTTCCTTTATGTTTGTTATTAACCATTCTATGTATTTGGGTGCTGCAACGTTGCGTGAAAAAATATTTACAATTATCATAACTTCTTGTTGGGTTGTCCCTTTATTATTATATAGTGTCCTTCTTTGACTCTTGTTACGTCTCTGGTTTGTTTTTGTTTTGCTTTGTTTGTTTGTTTATTTGACAGAGAGAGCACACAAGCATGGGATGCAGCAGAGGGAGCAGGAGAAGCAGGCTCTCCGCTAAGCAGGGAGCCCAATGTGGGGCTTGGGGCAGGACCCTGGGATCATGACCCAAGCCAATGGCAGATGCTTAACTAAGCCACCCAGGCGCCCCTGTTTTAAAATTGATTTTGTCTAAGTATTGCTACTCCATCTTACTTTTGACATATATTTGCATGATAAATGTTTCTCCATTCCCTCACTTTCAATTTGCAGGTGTCTTTAGGTCTAAAATGATTCTCTTGTAGGCAGCATATAAACGGGTCTTGTTTTTTTTTTTATCCATTCTGTCACCCTATGTCTTTTGATTGGAGCATTTAGTCCATTTACATTCAAAGGAATTATTGAGGGGCACCTGGGTCGCTCAGTTGGTTGAGCGACTGCCTTTGGCTCAGGTCATGATCCTGGAGTCCCGGGATCGAGTCCCGCAT
>NC_138370.1:137172909-137216063 GCF_054177405.1 Leptonychotes weddellii
GATGGGTATTAAGGAGGGCACGTACTGCGTGGAGCACTGGGTGTTATACGAAAACAATGGATTGTGGATCACTACATCAAAAACTAATGATGTATTGTATGGTGACTAACATAACATAATAAAATTTAAAAAAGAAAAAAAAAAAAGAAGGGCACTTGTTATGATGAGCAGTGGGTGTTATATGTAAGTGACGAACCACTGAACTCTACTCCTGAAACCAATATTGAACTGCATGTCAACTAACTAGAATTCACATTTAAAAAATAAAATAAATTTTTAAAAAAGAATCCAGTATACAAACTAAGAAGAAACAAGCCAAGACCACATCTTACAAACTCCTATTTTTACAAAGCTCACAAATATCATCAAATCTAAGATGTTCTCAATTATCAGAAACCGTCATTATTTTTTCATGTTTTTTCATATTCCCCCATTTTATTTTGAAAAATTTCAAACATAAAAGAAGTTGATAATATAGTACAATTAACTCTCATCCTTTTTACCTGAATTCATTTTAAGTAAATTCAGTTGTTAACATTTTACCACATGTTATATGTATGTATGATATGTGCTTATATAAACACACCAATCTACTTTTTCTCCTAACCTGAAAGTAAGTTGCAAGGAGACCACACTCCTAAACACTTTAGCAGACATCTCCTATGAACAAGAATAAGCTCCTGCATAACACAATAACATTATCATACCCAAAAATTTTATCTAACATGCAGTTCATATTCATATTCCTACAGTTGACTCTGGACCAAGATGGTGACATAGGAGCCTCCTCCCACTGATGCACTGAATGTACAGCTACACAAAGAATAATTCCCTCAAAGAGAAATCCAGAAACTAGATGAGTGTCTCCTACACACTGGATGAATGAGAAAATATCCACATCAAAACATGTAGGAAAGGTTCACCACTAAGCCCCACCCTCAGCACAGCACCATACAATCTGGAGGGAACCCCCAACTCCCAGCTTCTCCCTACGGTTTTACCATACCACTAGTGTGCCACACAAGAGTTTAAAGCTCTTACCCAAGGGACAGAACCCCAAAACATATAGCTCTGAAAGCCAATAGGTCTTGTGTTCACAAGTCCCACAGGACTATAGCAAACAAAGAAGCAGTTTTTAAATGGGTGCAGGAGGACCACCCAACAGCTATACACCCAGGCTCAGCACAGATGGAACAAGAAAAATGCTCATCTCCTAGTTTCTCCTTGGAAGGAACTCCCTACATACCTTTCTACCTGCTTCCTAAAAGTCCACCTACCTTCTAATCAGCCTACACCTAGATCCTTACCGATGTTCTCTCCTTTAAGATAATGATGGGTCTTGGCACAGCTTCAACTCCTCGGAGTCACCCAGAACAGATATAGTGGCTTGAATAATTATAAAGGTTTGAGAGGCAACCAGACACTTGAGCCAGGTTGATTGACAAGGTTCATCTCCTACACAAGACCAGTCTATAAGATTAGAAAAGGCAGCTGTTTTGTCTAATACACAGAAACCAACACAGAGAGCCAAGGAAAATGAAGAAATAGGTAAATGTGTTCCTAACACAACAAAATAAATCTCCAGAAACAGATCTCATGAAATGGAAAGAAGTGATTTATCCAGTAGAAAGTTGAAAATAATGATCACAAAGATGCTCACCAAAGTGAGGAGAGTAACACAAAAACAACATGAGAATTTCAATAAAGAAAATATTAAAAAGTTCCAAACAGAAATCATAGAGCTGAAGAATATCATTGCTGACCTGAAAACTTGAATAGAGGGGTTCAACATCAAACTAGATCAAGCAGAAGAAAGGATCAGTATACTTAAAGACAGGGCAGTGGAAGTCATCTAATCAGAGGAGCAAAAAGAAAAAAAGAATGAAAAAGAGTGAAGACAGCTTAAGGGAATTACAGGACACCATAAAACAAAGCAATATAAGCATTATAGAGGTCCCAGAAGGAGAAAAGAGAAGGAGGCAGAAAGCTTATTCAAAGAAATAATGGCTGAAATCTTCCTTACCCTGGAGAAAAAACCAGACACCCAGAACCAGGAAGTATAAAAAGAACCAAATATGATGAATCCCAATAGACCCACACTGAAACACAGTATAATCAAGTGATCAAAAGTTAAAGACAAAGAGAGCATCTTAAAAGTAGCAAGAGAAAAGCAACTTGTTACTAACAAGAAGAAACCCCATAAGGCTATCATTGGATTTTTCAGCAGAAAGCTTAACAGGTAAGAAGGAAGTGGGATGATATCCTCAAAGTGCTAGGGGGGGAAACTGCCAACCAAAAATTTTCTACCTGGCAAAGTTGTCCTTCAGAGTTGAAGAAGAGATAAAGAGTTTCCTAGACAAACAAGAGCTGATAGAGTTCTTCACAACTAGACTGGCCTTACAAGAAATGTTACATGTTAAATTCTTCAAGCTGAAATAAAAGGACACTAATTGGTAACAAGAAAACATATGACAGTAAAAAATTTACTTAAAAGTAAATATATAGTTAAATACAGAATACTCTAATATCATAATGGCAGTGGTTCTATCCCTTATAACTCTAGTATAAAAGTTGTACCCAAATAAATATAACTTTAACAATTTGTTAATGGATGCACAATGTAAAAAGATGTAAACTGTGACATCAAAAACAAAATATGTGGGAAGGGTATAAAAATGTAGAACTTGCATATGCATTTGAAGTTAAGTTGTTATTAGCTTAAAATAGACTATTATAAATGTAAGATTTTTATGTAAGCCTCAAGGTAACCACTAAGCAATAACCTATAATAAATACATGAAAGATAAAGAGAAAAGAATCAAAGCATATTCTATATAAAATCATCAAAACACAAAAGAAGAGAGCAAGAGAAGGAGGAACTAAAAAAGTCAGAAAACAATTAACAAAATGGCAATAGTAGTCCTTACCTATTAATAATTATGTTATATGTAAATGGATTGAATACTACAGTCAAAAGACATAGAGTGGTTGAATGGATAGAAAGAAAAGAAAAGGAAAGGAAAGGAAAAAGAAAGACCCAACTATATGCTGCCTATAAGAGACTCACTTTAGCTTTAAGTACACACATAGAATGAAAGTGACAGGATGGAAAAATATATTCTATACAAATGGAAACAAAAAAATAAGGGGTAGCTATATTCTTACCAGACAAAACAGACCTTAAGCCAAAAACTGTAACAAGAGACAAAAAAGTCATTATAGAATTATAATCCTCATTAAGAGGATATAATCATAAATATTTATGTACCAAACATCAGAACACCTAAATAAATAGAAAGGAGAAATAGACAGCAATACAGTAATAATAGGGGACTTCAGGACCCCACTTTCAACACTGAAGAGAACACATCCAGACAGAAAATCAATAATGACACATTGGACTTAAGCTACACATTAGACCAGATGAACCTAAAAGACATATACAGAACACTCCATCCTACAGAAGGATATACATTCTTCTCAAGCACCCATGGAATATTCTCTGGGATAGTTCATATGTTAGGCCACAAAACAAGTCTTAACAAATTTAAGAAGACTGAAATCATATCAAGCATCTTTTATAACCACAATGGTATAAAACTAGTAATCAATTATAAAAAGAAAACTGGGAAGCTCACAAATATGTAGGCATTAAACAACACACTCCAGAACAACAAACAAGTCATAGAAGAAATAAAAAACAGAAATCAAAAATTCTTGAAAGATATCACCTCACAACTATCACCTACTTTCTATTCATTAGAATAGCTATCACCAAAAAGATAATAGATAACAACTGTTGGAGAACATGTGGAGAAAAGGGAAGCCTTGTACACTGCTGGTAGGAATGTAAATTGGTGCAGTTGCTATGGAAAACGGTATGGAAGTTCCTCTAGAAATTAAAAATAGAATGACCATATGTTCCAGCAATCCCACTTCTGGATATATGTCCAAATGAAACAAACCCAGTATCTCAAAGAGATATCTGCACTCCTATGTTCACTGCAGCATTATTCACAATAGCTAAGATAAGGAAACAACCTAAGTGTCTATCAACAGATGAATGGATAAAGAGAATGTGGTATGCATATACAATGGAATATTATCCAGTCTTTAAAAAGAAGGAATTCTGCCAGAAGACACGAACAGACACTTCTCCAAAGAAGACATACAAATGGCCAAAAGACACGTGAAAAAATGCTCAACATCACTCAGCATCAGGGAAATACAAATCAATAAGATACCGCCTCACACCAGTCAAAATGGCTAAAATTAATAAGTCAGGAAAAAACAGATGTTGGCGAGGATGCAGAAAAAAGAGAACCCTCTTACACTGTTGGTGGGAATGCAAACTGGTACAGCCACTCTGCAAAACAGTATGGAGGTTCCTCAGAAAGTTAAAAATAGAGTTACCCTATGACCTAGCAATTGCACTATGTATCCAAAAGATACAAAAATAGGGGTGCCTGGGTGGCTCAGTCATTAAGCGTCTGCCTTCGGCTCAGGTTATGATCCCAGAGTCCTGGGATCGAGCCCCGCATTGGGCTCCCTGCTCTGCAGGAAGCCTGCTTCTCCCTCTCCCACTCCCCCTGCTTGTGTTTCCTCTCTTGCTGTGTCTCTCTCTGTCAAATAAATAAATAAAATCTTAAAAAAAAAAAAGATACAAAAATACTTATTTGAAGGGGCACATGCACCTCAGTGTTTATAGCAGCAACATCCACAATAGCCAAACTATGGAAAGAGCCTAGATGTCCATCAACAGATGAATGGATAAAGAAGATGTGGTACATAGATACAATGGAATATTACTCAGCCATCAAAAAAAAAAATGAAATCTTGGGGCACCTGGGTGGCTCAGTTGGTTGGGCGTCTGTCTTTGGCTGGGGTCCTGAGAGTAAGCCCCGCATGGGGCTCCCTGGTCAGTGGGGAGACTGCTTCCACCTCTCCCTGACCCCTGCTCATGCTCTCTCTCTCTCTCTCAAATAAATAAAATCTTTAAAAAAAAAAAAATGAAATCTTACCATTTGCAACCACATGGATGGAATGAGAGGGTATTATGCTAAGCGAAATAAGTCAATCAGAAAAAGACAATTATATGATTTCATTCACATGTGGAATTTAAGAAACAAAACAGATGAACATAGGGGGAGGGAGGGGAAAATAAAATAAGACAAAATCAGAGAAGGAGACAAACCATAAGAGAATCTTAAGTATAGGAAACAAACTGAGGGTTGCTGGAAGGGAGGTGGGTGGGAGGATGGGGTAACTGCGTGATGGGCATTAAGGAGGGCATTTGCTGTAATGAGCACTGGATGTTATATGCAATTGATGAATCACTGAACTCTACCTCTCAAACTAGTAATACACTATATGTTAATTAGCGGATTTTAAATAAAATAAATATAAAAAGAAAGAAATTCTGCCATTTGTGATGACATAGATAAAGCTGGAGAACATTATGCTAAATGAAATGAGCCAGACAGAGAAAGACAAATACTACATGGTATCACTAGAATGGTGGTTACCAAGGGTTTAGGAGATGAGGGAAATAGGGGGAGACTGGTAAAAGGGTACAAATTTTTAGTTATAAGACAAATAAGGTATGAGGATCTAATGTATGGCAACTATGGTGGATAACATGAAATTTGCTAATGGAGTAAAGAAATGTTCTCAACAACAACAAAAATAGGTAAATATGTGAGGTGATGGATATGCTACTTAACTCAATGGTGGAAATCCTTTCACATGTATATATACATCAAATCATCACACTGTGCATTTTAAATATATTATAATTTTATTTCTTAATTATTATCTCTGTAATAATTCTAAGACTAAAGAAATTTATATCGCTCTTTGATTTTTTAACCCACATCCTCACCAAGAAATTATACATTGCATTTGGTTGTCATTTCTCTTTAATCTCCTTTAATCTAAACTAAGTCCCCTGCTTTTTTTAATCAAGATATACTTTCATTTTAATTATTAAGGAAAAAAAGTACTGCCATTTATAACTATAAAATGTCATCAATTATATGATGAATGCTGTTAAATGTTGAAATTTGATATGTTAAAATATGAGAAAAAAGGTACTTCCTAGGATCAATGAAATATGATATTTCTGTCTGGATTTGATGTAAAGACAAAGTGACAGATAATAATCAAAAGTTTGGAAAATATGTCCAGTAAGAAAGGGCTAAAGAAAATTGAGAGCACTTAGCTGGAAGAAAAGGTTAAAAGGCAATTTTATAACAAACTTTAAGTTTATGAGAACCCTTAAGTGGAAGACGGTGACAAGATTTTTTATTATATTCTAAGAAAACAAAAGAAGAAAAAAAAGCACATGAATTTAAACCATAAAGTCAGGGCTTTAATTTAGCCAAAAGTAATTTTTTTCTGCCTAGAAATACCTTTAAAAATTATTCAGAATGGTTCATGAGTCTCTCCAAAGATGTGGGCAGAATGTGCTCGACTGGGAAGTGGGCTTTTAGGCAATTTTTTTTTGAGGTAAGATATATGGCCTGGTGGAACAACGGACAAAAAGCACCTTGGAGGTGAAATGTCCAGAGCAGAAGTCTGATTACTGAAGCCAGACAGATGTGTCTGTGATGGTGACAGCATATAATGGGCAGTCATTCCTAATTAGAGAATTATTGTGACAAAAATCATATGTAAGGAATTTTTTTTCCTGGCACTTACAAGTCAGTTGGCTTGGAATAAGTAAAGAGCAGGCAGGAGTAGGGAGGCCAGCTAGAGTCAATGCAATAAGCCAGCCTTACCATGGACTCCGTATGTAACCACCCCTCACAGATCCCCCATACAGACAGCAGAAGCCTGAAAACTCAGGATTAGAACATTTTTCTCTGACTTCCTATAAACGCAGTGTTACTATCCATCTTTTAAAACTGAGTAGGGATGCCTGGGTGGTTCAGTTGGTTAAGCATCTGCCTTCAGCTCAGGTTATGATCCCAGGGTCCTGGAATCCAGGCCCGAGACAGGCTCCCTGCTCAGCAAGGAGTCCGCTTCTGCCTCTCCCTCTGCTCCTCCCCCAGCTCATGCTCTCTCAAATAAATAAAATCTTTTAAAAAATTAAAAAATAATAAAACTGAGGATGTTTCTGTTTCCTTAGGAAAGCAAAGGTTAAGACTGAGTGGGTGGGTAAGATCTTGCAGACACAGAGAGCCCAAGGAGAATAGAGGCTATAGATTCCAAAGCCTGGTTTTAATAACTTTAACAATTTTGCCTGCGTCCTTTTCTTTGCTTTTCTCACACTCATGGAAACAAGGTATTATTACTGAGATTCCATGCCTACTGGAAACACTTATTAGTTGTAAGGTCAGGTCAATCCTAACAATATGAGGCATGTTCCAAAATCTATTATCTAAAATATACTTCAAATCTCAGCTCCACGCTTCTTTAATTTTTGATAATGAGCATTTGGTGTTCAAGAGTATATAGCTTTATAAATTGAGGTAGCTAATAACCCTAAGAATTAGCTCCTTTGAAATCAGTGACAAGAGTGCCCTCTCGGGCTTTTTTTTTTTTCTCCTGACCTTGACGTTCCCAAACTGCAAATATTGCTGATGCTTTTAATTTACTAGATTATAGTTCTCCTTTAAGTGATTCCAAAGAACAGAAGTCTCTCTCCAGAAACAGCCTCTGATTAAATACACCACCTTCATCAGTTCACCAGAATCACTGAATCATTCTGCCCTTGACCCCAGAACCTAAATTTGCCCACAGGAAGATAATGAAAGAGAGACAGTAGAAGGGGAAATTCAACACTACAGTTAAAGGTGTCCTAAATAGTATGGCCACCATCAGAAATTGCTTAAGTTATCAACTCTTTATAGATGGGGCTGGACCTTCCCCAGGGGAGTTTTAGACCTAGGGCAACCCCTTGGGATGCCTTGCTCACTGGAGGTATTTAGAAAATGTGTACTGGCCTAAAGAAAATCCTCTAATTAGCAAGAAAAGGTATCAAGGAGTTTTAAGAAAGTGTAATCCATAATGTAAATTGGTGCCAAGAGTCCCTTTCCAAAGAAGTTGCACCCACCCCCTTCAGAGGTCCCCCATTCGGGTATGGATAGAACTTGCCACTCCCACTGTTCAAGTGTTACCTTGAACAAGATCTGCTCAGGTCCTTGGAATTTCAGGGCAGAGCATGTCCTCTGCTGACAAAAAGAGTATTTTCCTCATTCCAAATCTGAAAGTGAAATGCATCCTCCCAGTTCATTCTTCAGGGCCTTCCTTATGCCTCCAAAGTAATTTTGAGGCATTCTATTTCATTTCCATGATAGCAGATTTATGAATATTTACTGATTGCAAGCAATGACTATAGGGAAGCCCTGGAGAACGGCTCAACTTCACTGCAGTAGTTTTAACAATAATCAAAGTTTCAAAGGAGCCAATGTGCCTTCTTTAGCTCATTACAAATAACATGCCATGGCTTAAAGATATCAAAACAAATGACTGAAACAATATAATAAAGAAAGGGGGAAAAGTCATCTCCCTCTATAAAAAAATTAAAGAGTCCCAGATGTTAGAAAAATTGCCATTGGTCAGAAAGTGACTTAGGAAGGAAGCTAAGATTGCAAACCAGTTGCTTTCTCTTCCTGCCCCCACCCCCACCCCCATTAGTCCTTTGACCTGGGTCTTTAATGCATTTTTCATTTACACAAAGACTTCTCTTAGCATGTAGATTTCTAATCTCACCTGGTTTTACAACAACCCCCATATTTTGAGTTATCTGAAATGCCAGCTAGACTGTTGCTGCTCTCTAGATATTTTGAATACTGGCTTTTCAACAACCTAGATTGAAAGTGTCTGAGAACCTCTAAATTCCTATACGACAGTAAAATATTATTGTTGTTCTATCTAAACACCAAGAGTGGACTCAACAAACTAAAAACTAAATAATCTATCCATAATCACACTTGAATTCCACATATATGTACTGAGTGTCTACTACATGCCAGGCACCTTTCTGGACCCTAGGGATTGAGCAGTGAACAAAGACAGAAAAAAAATGATGGCTCTCAAGGAGCTTACATTGTACCAGAGGGAGACATAATAAATGATTAAAACAGAAAGTAAGGAGTATATGAGATGGGCATAAGTGCTAGGAAGAAAAATACAAGAGGAATGCCTGGAAAGGGCAGAGAGAGTAGGGGCAGCATCACTGACAAACGACGCGCAAGCAGAGCCCTAAAGCAGGTTAGCCTGTGCCAGAAGCATCCTTGCTATGATTGAGACCAGGAGTAGCGGAAAAGCTAATGTGGCTGTACCCAAGTGGGCAAGGACAGGCTGGTACAAAATAGAGTCAGAGAGAACAAGAGGCCAGACAGGACTGGCTTTGCAGTCATCCTGGCTCTGGCTGGCTGGAACTCAGAGTTAGTGGGATGGAAAGTCACTGGAGGCTACTGAGTCAGGGAGAGAAGGAACACTTTTATTTCCTAACAACTTAAATCATTTTCAAGCAGTTACTATTACAAACCCTCAGGTTTTACAGATTGGAAGAAAAAAAAAAGGCTTACTCTAAAAACAGGACTGTTTCAAGCCTCAATCTTTATACTTTTGTGAATCTATTGGAGAGAAACTGGCTTCCATTCTATTGCAGAGAACACACTAGGGAAGCCCAAATTCAACACACTGATCTTCAAACAGAATTACCTGCTTTGGGAGAAAGGCTAGCTCGGGCCTACTGCATATACATACTTCTCTTAGGCAGAAGGTGGATGGATGAGATGGTCCATAAACACTGATAGAAATCTTATTAGCTGAATCACATTAGATTAGCCAAGTAGTGTTATTGAGGGCATCTGAAAAAACGTCAAGTGCTAACGTCAGAGGACTATGCATTAAATAGAGGTGAGATACTAACACCTAGAAGGACAAATGGAAATTATTTCATTATTTAAAATAAATTTATCCATATTTCCTAAGCAACTACCTATTCCTTTGATCATACAAGAGAAAAGCTTCTCCTCAGTCAGAAGGCAGTTACTTAAAATAAAGAGGCAGACAGATATTTGATGGTTTGATGTGCAAATCCCTTGCTGAAATGACCTCCATCTGAGCCTGCCATTGTGCCCAGAATTAGGTATTCCTTTGGGCTAAGTCATTATCTCACTAAAAGGCCTTTGCAAAGGCTAATGCATAGTTAAGCACATTAACTTCTCAGCCCCTGGAGATGCACACTAGCTAACTGAAACCTTGGCAAGCAGGGCCCTGAGGGAAAGTAATATAAGTGGGCACTGGCCCAACAACAGCACTTTTTTATCCTTCCATTAATAATACCATTTATTGAGCTTTTACTATGTGCCAGCTTCTAATCTTAGAAGAGCCCAGAGGTTACTATTATTATTCTCATTAAAGAAGTTGAGTAAATCTCCCAAGGTCCAAAGCTGTCAGTGTGAATCTAGAATTCAAACCCAGCACTTAACGCAGTGCTTAGCACATAGTAGGTGCTAAATAATCCACAAATGAATGAATGAATGAAACCCAGATCTATCTGATTCCAAAGCTCAGACTCTTACCTATGTGCATTTATTTAGCGGTTTATAGTTTTTAAGCACTTGCCCATATGCTGTGGTAACTCGGGTAGAAACCACCCAAAGTGGTATTTCTCCCAATAAAGCACCTCTTGTAAGATACTTCCTCTTCCCCCAGCTTATTCAGTATGACTCCAAGAGAACCTGGAGAGAATCTGGAACATGAGGAATACACAGGGCAGGGTGTTGCCTTGTGGGGAACAGAAAGGAGAAGGAAGGGGGACGACTAGGCTATCACAGTAAGTTGGGTGAGGACTTTGCAGACAAAAGGCTGAGACACATAAAGATGAAATGCTGCTGTGGTGGTTAAAAGGGTAGGCTCCAGAGTCACTCAGACTTGGCTGCTAGCCAGCCCCATCTCTTAATAGCTGTGTGACTTAACCATTCTGCACCTCAGTTTCTGCATCTGTAAAATGGGGCTCATTGAACCTACTTTACCAGGTAGTCATGAAATCATGTGAGAAAATGTGCGTAAAGCACAGTGACCAACACATAGTAAGTGCTCAGTAAAAGTTAACTATCCTGTTTATGAAAGAGTGAGATGGTAGTTCCCATGGACAAATGTTACAATGTGACCTATGGTCTTCATTGGAGCCATAAACCACTGTAGTTCCCACATTTGAAGATCTTCATAAAATAAAAATAAATCTCTCTCTGACCTAAAGGTTTTGAAAATAGTCACCGTCCTAAAAGCAGGAACCAAAAAGACCTCTTAAGAACTTATTTCACCCTCCAATGCTAAGATGTCCCAGTTTCCAAACCCCTGTCTGGGGGAGGTTGAAGTGAGCCTTCCTCCAGTAGAGTTTCCCCTTTTAGAAATTCTGTTTCATGCCAGTGTTAATTTCACAGTCCTTAGTATTCTTTCTATTATTCATGAGTTCTCTGCAATTCAATTTTACAAAGCAAAGGAGGGCAAACACAGATACGTTTTTCCCTTTGAAAACAAAACAGTTTTAGCCTCTGTGGAACGGAAGGCCTGCTGATCAGATGAGTCTCATGTAGCCATAGCAATTGGATTTAAGCCCGTTTCTTGAAGACAGCCCAAAGACAAACTCCACGGCTTGCATTTACATTTGGGGGACATTTTACATTGCATTTCTCTTTGTAAGAGTGTATCAATTCCCTGAAATCTACCCTGCTTTTCTTTGTAATTCAGCTTCCCTCCCCCTTTATTAGACAACTGTGAGAGCCACATACAAAAGAAGGGGGGGGGAGTAGACTCTCCCCCCATCCTACCTCTGTTTGTCCTGCTTCCAGTAGGCCCTCCCATAAGACAATTACATTCCTTCATAATCTGAGCGTGTCAAATGCTTTGGTGCTAATGGAATAACTTGACCAAATGGACTGCCATTAAATTTTCTGTCAGCCCCTGTGCAATATGCTTGTGGCATGCTGGATGCAGAAGGGTCATGGCATATATGGGATCTTTGTGCAAAAAAGAAAAAGTCACTCCTTTGATGGTGCAAGAGTTTGGCAGACGGTGTCATTTTGCAAATTAAAAATAAAGTACACTTTCCTCAAGACTGACACTGTCTTGAACACAGGCAAGATTTCAGCCCCTACCCATACCTGCCAAACTATAGAGTAGCTCTGCTCTCAAACACAGGACAACAGCACTCTGTCATCCTTCACCCAGTGTCTTCGTACCTATACCCATTGTGAAAGCTTTGTTGAGAAAATCTAGGAAGCAGTGGTCAAACTTAGGGACTGGTTTATAAATTCCTCATTTCATTCCTTTTTTAATGTTTTTAATTAACATATAATATATTATTTGTTTCAGGGGTAAAGACCCCATTTCATTCTGGAAATGAAAACAACTAACCTACTTTGCTGGAAGTGGGGTTGATTAGCTCAGACTAAAGCTTAATGGACAGGATGTCATTTAAGCCTGGGCATCCTTCCCCTCTGGAAAATGTTTGGTACCACAGACTAATATATAAACATCCAGTACCTCAGCTCTTGTTCTTAGAGACACATGAGGCAAAGAGATGTTGAAATTTTAACTGTCATAATCAAATACTTACATGTGCCACAGTGTTTGATTGGAGGACCCAGTTTATCACATCTCACCCTGTGATCTAGACAAGCCACTGTGGCTACATCTTCACAGAGATATTGGTAGTGAAAGGGCCATAGACATTACAGAGAAGGGGGACCTTTTCTCCACCATAGTGGAGAGCATCAAAAATAAAGGAAGATATCAGAAGTCGAAAAGGGAGAGTATAATGGACAGATGTGTCCACCTGCAATCAGCGAGGAGAAGTAACAGGCTCAGAAAAGAATTGTTAGGAAAATAAGAACTGTAGAAATCACCTAAAGTACCATCCTGAAATGATTCCAAGATCTTCTCCTCCCATACCAATAGCTGGACCTCCTCATATCACTTTCATGTCTAAGACAACTTGAACCACATCCAGGTTCAGTGGGACACATGTTTCCTGGGACATGCATCCCTGTTCAGTGGGCCTCAAAGGCTAGGTTGGACATTTGGGGCAACCATCAGTGAGCGGACCATGTATTGCTAGGGGGGCAAGTAGTGAAGGGGACACTCTCTCTTCAGAGACTTCCACTGGTACACAGCGACATATCCTCCATGTAGCAAGCTCTCCTTGACCAGGAACAGCCTTTACAGTTTCTAAAACTCATGAACTATTTGTCCATTCTACATTACGACAAAGTGGTCTCCATCCTCTCACTGTAAACATCCCTGGGTCTAGAGGCCACTGTCACATTGTCCAAGGCCTTCTAGCCCCAGCGTGAAATAAGCCAACTCTCTTCTCCTTTCCTGTCTAGGTCTGGCCTCCTCTCTCAGATTTGTGGCTGTCCTGTAAATTCTGTTGAAGTCATTGAGTTAACAAATGACTTAACAGAGCTCCCAGCAAGGACTAAAAGCAGTGCTGAGTGTGATCTTGATTAGATTAAATGATCGCATTCGGCTAAGTCCTCTACGATAAGAATTAAAATTAATGTTGAATTTTTTTTTAAAGAATTGAATTTCAGCCCCAGAGTCAAATATTAGGCACTGGTGATAAAGACAGAGAGCAGATGCCCCCCTTCCCATCCTCCATCTTCTTCATCATTTTTCCACCATGTGCCCACTTCTCTATCCTAGCAACTACTGCTTGGATTTGGCACCAGGGAAAAGACATAGGAACAAAAGCCAGGTAACTAGGAGTATATGGATATTTCGACCTATTTCTCACATTCCTCTGGCATAGCTGTCTCCCACCTTCCCCTGCTCCCCCATCATGTGTGGGTGCATGTGTGTGTGTACCCATGCACGCACACACACACACGTGCAGGCATGCACACACACAATTAGTCAGTGAGCACAAAAGTGGTAATCAAATCTTTTATCCCTCAGTCAAGGGGAAATGGGGTTGCTAACGCAAATTGCATTTTTGAACCTAGTCCTGCTCTATAGAAACAAAGGCTCCTGCCAGAAAAACACCCTGTAATTCACTTGGCATTATCACCAGTGGATAAATGAGAGGTTGTGATTTCAGCTCTCCTTCTGATTGCCCTATGAAGTGGCATCCCCACTGATGCTCTGGCTACCCTGTTATTCTCGGAGCATTCAAATCACCCTCCTTGCCCCTATTTTGAAAATGGCCATTGAGATACAAACAAAATGACTTTAAAACTTGACATTCCAAAATATGGTTGTTGTGCTTTGTGGAAATTAACTGTCTCTTTGTGTAGGAAAAAACAAAACAAACAAATAAAAAAGCATATGTAACTAAGATACCCATTTCCAGTTGGATCTGAAAGGTTTCCACAAAAAGAGAATCAGCCTCACTGTCTTTGCTCACTCACGCTTCTCTTGGGAGCTACCCCAACAGCACCCTTCAAGGTCAGCTGTGCCAAGACATTCCTCCTGTTCAGGCACTTCCTGAAGAGGAAGGAAATGAGCCACCAAAACCTGACTTCCTCCACCTTCTGCAAGAATCTTCTGATTGGCAGTGAAGTAGAGACATTAGTAAAGCTTAGATCATTAAACTGGAAACATTAATTGGTACAGAGCCAAAAAAAAAAAGGGATTAATATCGGGTGCCTGGGTAGCTCAGTTGGTTAAGCGACTGCCTTTGGCTCAGGTCATGATCCTGGAGTCCTGGGATCGAGTCCCACATCGGGCTCCCTGCTCAGCAGGGAGTCTGCTTCTCCCTCTGACCCTCCCCCCTCTCATGCTCTCTCTATCTCATTCTCTCTCTCAAATAAATAAATAAAATCTTTAAAAAAAAAAAAAGGGGGATTAATATCTAAAATATATAAGAAACTTATACAATTCGATAAAAAACAAATAACCCAATTATAAAATGGGCAAAGGACCTGAATAAACATTTCTTCCAAAGAAAACATCCAAATTGGCAACAGGTCCTTGAAAAGGTGTTCAACATCACTAACCACCAGGGAAATGCAAATCAAAACCACAATGAGGTATCACCCCATATGACTATTAGGATGGCTTTTATCACAAAGATAAGAGGGACGCCTGGGTGGCTTGGTCAGTTAAAGATCTGCCTTCAGCTCAGGTCGTGATTGAGGGGATCCTGGGATCAGGAGATCAGTCTGCTTCACCCTCTCCCTCTGCTCCCCCCCACCATGTGTTCTCTCTTGCTCTCTCTCACTCTCTCTCTCAAATAAATAAATAAAATCTTAAAAAAAAAAAAAGACCAGAGGTAACAAGTGTTGGGGAGAATGTAGAGAAAAGGGAACACTTGTGCAATGTTGGTGGGAATGTAAATTATACCGCCATTATGAAAAAAAAATCTGCAAAAGATTAGAAGTAGAACTACCATATGATCCAGCAATCCCACTTCTGAGTATATATCCAAAAGAAACAAAATCAGTATCTCAAAGACATATCTGCACCCCCATGTTCATTGCAGCATATATTCACAATAGTCAAGACTTGGAAACAACCTAAATGTCCATCAACAGATGAATGGATAAAGAAAATGTAGTATATAAATACAGTGGAGTATTATACAGCCTTAAAAAGAAAGAAGGAAATCCACAATATGTAACAACATGGATGAACCTGGAGGGCATTATGCTAAGTGAAATAAGTCAGTCACAGGACAAATACTGCATGATTCCACTTATATGAGATATCTATAAACTCACAGAAACACAGAGTTAGAGTGGTGATTGGCAGGGGACTAGGGGGAGAGGGAAATGGGGACTTACTGTTCAATAGATATGAAGTTTCAGTTTATAGTGAATAAGATGAATGCAAAATGAGTAAGTTCTAGAAATCTGCTGTATAACATAATGCCTAGAGTTAACAATACTACATGGTACAGTTAAGAATGTGTAAGAAGGTAGATTTCATGTTAAGTGTCTTATCACACATACACACACACACCACAATCTAATAATTTCAAAAGAAAAAAACTCTACCATGATGGGCCACATTTCTAGAAACTGGGTCATTTCTATCCATGCCATCCTGGCACAGCTTTGACTCTCTTTGGTACAAAGCAGCTAAAAGAAGATAAGGAATTCCAGAATGCCTCCTAGGGGCAGACAACACAGCACAGCATTTCTGGAATCAGGATTAAGAACATCGAGGTTGAAGAGCAATGGCTCTGAAATTTCTGCCATTTTGCTTCAACCTGTGCTAAAGTCTAACAGTTCTGCCTCCTGAAGTGGCAGGTGTCCCAGGTTCTAGCAAGCTGAGTTCTGGACCTAAGGAGACCTGCTAGTAGTTATGTAAAACTGCTATAACTATTTAGTGTACTCTGTGAATTGCCATTGCAAAAATGTGAAAAGGTAAAACAATGAAACAAAGAAAAAAGAACTTTTTATTCCCAAATACCTGATCGGCATGGATATTCTGGTTTTGATTTTTGGGTTTGATTTTTTTTTTTTTTTCATTTTAAAATGCTTTATTATAGAGAATTTCAAACATATAGGATAATGTAATGAAGTTGCCTGTACCCAACACTGAGGTGAACAACTTATCAACTCTTGACGAACCTTTTTAACCCATACACCTTCTCCAGTGACGGTGTTAAACCAGTTCATATCTCTCTCAAGAGTGGATTGTAAACATTTCTTCACACAGCTCGATAGTGTGAAATCAGTCATGGTAACACAGGAGTTTTGACCTGCTCCATTTCTGATCTGGGCCATTTCATCACTCCTTAAGCAATTTGGTGGTCCCCCACTCCCAGGAGGTAATGATATTGGTGCCAAACCTAGTGTCAACACATGGTCATCAGCAGGCTCAAGACTCAAGGCTCTGGCCCTACCCTTCAACCCATTCCACCCCCTTCCATTTGCAGGGAACGTTTAAAGCTAGAAAAAAGGTATTGGGTCAGGATTCCCCTTGCCCTCCACTCCTCCTGGGTCACAACCATAATGGTGAGCCTAGGACAGTAGTACAGGGGATGAGCCATCCAATCTGGGGTCATATAGTGCCTGTTGCCCTCAGCCAAACCCCTGGGTTCAGCCTGGGATCTCCTGCAGAGGACAGAGAACTCAATTCCCATTGTCCCTCTCTCTACCAGCTGTTCGTTGGACGGTGACAAAATAAGTCACCAAACATCTTCTGATGTATCTTCTGAAGAAGACACACATGAGGCAAGCAAATGACAAGTTACACTTTCCTCATGTTCTTACAGGAACTGAAAGAATCTAGAGCCTTCGTCTGTGTCCCAAACCTCCTAACTTCCCTATATTTATCTTGGTTAATAAAGCCACAGCTAAGAAGAATTTCACTGACTCAAGATATTTTTCAGGTATCTGTGAATTCCCAGAGGGAATTAAAATACATAGCGTGGGGGATTAAGCCCAGATTCCCCAGCACTGTCTCCTATACAGTTGAAAAGCAGAACCACATATAAAGAAAAAGGAGCTGAGAAGGGAAAGAATGTAGAAAACGGAGCTGTTTTCTGCCAAGATAAGAAATCGTTCTAAGTTGCCCCTGGCTTAGGTTTAAACTGTACAGTTTACTCTAAAATGTGCTCAAACCCCATCACCTTCATTCAAGCCCTCGCTAAAACTTTAAATGAGTTATTATATACATTAAATTATCATTTAATCGTACCCAAGCACTGTCATAAAAGCAAATGAAGCAAGTCAAGCAGCAATGGAATAAAAAATACTACACTGGTTACATTCTGAAAGCACAAGCTGAAAAACACTTACTGTCACCTCATACAAGGGGAGAGGGAGGCCTGCCATCATCGGTAACAAATGGCTTAGGAGGCTCTGGCTCTTCACTTTCCCACTTGCAGCTCAGGAGCTGATGGCTGCCAACCAGGGGCAAGACCAGTTTTCTACCTGTCCATGTTTGCACCTACCTGGATTTGCAGTTGCTTGATCCAAAAGTCCAGCTCAGAAAGACCTGTCAGGCACTTGCCCCAAAGTATGCTCTCACATGCTCTTTCTTAACAAGGAAATGATGACAATTCTCTGTCTCAGAAATCCTTAGTACAACACCCATAGGGGCTGTCTTGACAGTGAGGTTAAAAGCGCCATACAACTTACATAAACACAACTCCCCCCACCAAGGGGATTCGTGGCTTACCCAGCCCCATCAACCCTTGCTTTTGTGACCTTGTTAGGGGCAAAGACAGGGGAGAACTGGAAAACCCAAAAAGACTAGTTGGATTTATGCTGGTAAGACCAGAGAGAAGAAATCAGGGAGCCTAGAGAGACTGCTAAAGCTGTAGGTGAGAGAGTGAGGGGGTGCTCAGGTGGGGGCAGCTAAAGCCTCTGAGACATTTTTAAAGAGGAAGATGGAAAAAGGTATTTTAAGAAGTTATGCTATACATTGTGAAGGTTAATCCCTTTTGTTTGGTTTTGTGTTTGTTTTGAGGTTGCTTGTTTGCTCTATTTTTGAGAGATTGCTTTTTTAAAGATTTAAATTGCTTTTCAAATATTTTTGGAATTCCAGACAGGAGTCTTTTTCTAAAAAAGACTATGTTGAGACTAGCCTATATAGTGACTTCATCTTATACAGTTATGTTTAGATATTTATATCTGTTTGGCATTTTCTGAGAGGAATTTATTCCATTTATTTAGTATAAAACACTCAACCTGGCCTGCAGAAAACTCAAAGATATCAGACAAGGACTCTGTTTCCAAGAGCTCAACCTGGTGTAATTACCACTTAATGGCTATGATAATTATATTCAATTTAAAAGCACATACTCTCTGAAGGAGCAGCAGAAATAAGCTCTATAGAAGCTCAAAATAGGGAGAGAACACTTCCAGCTGGGGAGGAAGTCGTGGGAGAGGGAGAACCATCATAAACTACAGAAGGCTCCATTGGGGAGGCAGCATCATAGATGGGCCTTAAATGGTGGATACGCTTTGAGCATGCAGAGATGGGAGGGAAGGGTTTTCTAGGCAGAAGTGAGGGAATTCCGAACTGAAAGAAAAGCCTAAGCAAAGAGTAGGAGGAAAAAAATGAAGGAATGATTCAGTAAATAGTGAGTGATTCTGTTTAAGTAAAGACTCTATGAGGGCAACTAATAGGAGATGAAGTTAGAAAGGTAGGCTATGAGCAAACCACGGTGAGCTGGGAATTCCATGCAAAAGACCTTGGATTTGATTCAACAATCAATTGTGAAGGTTGCAAATGGAGATCAAAGATTTTGAACAGCGTGTTCCTAAAACAGGACAAGTTTCATGACTCTGTGTTCAGATCCAGCCTGCCCCTCAGCAATATTGCTGCCTCCCCAAACTCAGTCAGATTTTCCTCAATTCTGACTCCAAAAAGATAAGTTTTCAACCAAGTCTGCATTGAGGCTTTAGAGAAAGGACTGAATTCCCTCTGTCAACCAGGCAAGAAAACTCCAGGCCGAGTACAAGGCAGTGTGTGCTAACATGACTGGTCACTATTGCCTTTTCTGCCCAACGAGCAAAAATATGACCAGACTAGAATATCATCTCCTGCCCTCGCTCTCAGGACCAAGTACGAGCCCAGTTGCTCTGAAGGGGAATGGCCATTGGCACAGGTACATTCCCATGTGCTGGTGGTTTAAGACATGTTAAATGGTGGCTGAAGCAGAGCTCAAGGTGAAGGGTGGGTGACAGACAGATGGCACAAATGCAGACAAATCAGGAATACTGGAGCAGAGGACACATGGACCAAGCATCAGGGAGAACTGATGTTGGTGTCCTAAGAGAGGGGGTTTCATGCCCCACAGGAAGGGTGGTGGAGCTGAGAGCTGGCCACTGATAGAACGGAAAGCTGCCACACATAGTGCAAGTCACTGTGAGCACTATTGCTGAAATAGCAAGCTTCCTGGTACAGGGACTATATCTCCTGTGATTCACTACTGTAGCCTAGAATCATTCCTGTACATAGGAGACACTCTAAATATTCATGGAATGAATGACTGGATGAACTAGTGCAGCCTGGTAAGCAGCCTCCTAGGATCCTATAGAGAAGATTTCTGCCTTGGCAAGGGGCTGGATTCAGTTTCTAAGATCCCTCCCAGCACCAGGACTCCATGGTCCTCCTCTGAATGTTGAAATTTAGTCGTTATTCATGGAGCACCTACTATGTACAAGACAATGTACTGAGCACACAGAAAACAAAGATGAAAGAGAGCCCTCATTTTCAAAGAGCTCATGGGCCAGCTGACATGACAGTCAGTGGCTTAGCAATACCTTCAAAGGGATCAGAGTCTCAAGGTTTCTGATTTATCTATTTAGTTTCTTCCAGAGATCTTGTAAGTGTTAATATGAATATTCACTAACAACCACCTTCCTAGACTACCTAGTTCTGAATTTCCTCCCCATCTGAAAAGGTGGGTGAGGACATTAAGGCTCAGATTCAAAATACTTCCAGAAGACAAGTGACTGCCTGAAACAGTGGCATTTTAATCAAATGGCTTATCTTTCTCTGCCTCCTCTGTATTCTTTTTTGGAGTTCATGAAAGAATCATAGGATCCTAGGGCTGGAAGGGAACTTAGAGCTCATCTAGTACAATACTCTAAGGAAACTGAAGACTGTGGCGTCAAATAGCCTCTAGTTAGTGACATAGCTGAGGCTGGAACTGCATCTTTTGACTCATAGCTGACATTCTCTATGCCACACCAAACTAACATACTTTTTAAGCATTAGGAAACTTATGATGTACTGCATGGACTGTATTATAGCTTTAAGGCCTTATTTCCATAATCCAAAAAGATGTAATGAAATACTTGTCTTTCTTTAATTCGCTGAAGGAAATTTATAGAGGCTGCTCAGTGTAATGGAAAAAAATATTGGAGTAGATCCATGAAACGAGGGTTCTAGGCTGAGCTACACTAGTATTTTTATGGGCGCCTTCAAACTTCAGCCCTCTAGGTCCTAGTTTTCTGGCTGAAAGTAAGGACACTGAATTATAATCAGGTGTAACAAACTAAAGTGCCTCAAACAATCAAGAAGGTAACTTAAATATGGGTAAAGCAGGCCGAATATAAGACTACAGAGCAGAGGCGGGGGGAGGGGGGATGAGGAGCTCATGTCCCTTTTAAAGGCATTCAAACCCAAATTTAAAAAAAATAAAATTGTGTAGACCCCAGAAGACAGGACTATGATTCAAATGTAGCCCACAGTCAAGCAATTTAACACCTCAGAACTAGATGTTTAGGTCCCTTTTTTCTACAGTTTTTGGGGTATAAAAATAAAATAGTTATCAGAAGTCAATGTTTTGATCAGAGTCTAATATGTTATGATTATCTTCAAATAAATCATTCATTTTAATGCTCCCATGATCCAGAAATATCTAATCATTTTCCTCTAGCTTGCTGTGTAGCTTTCAATAGTTTGTATAATTTCTCTGTGCCATAGTCTGTCATTAAGTAAATGAAAAATAACATTGCTGACCATTCCTATGAAGTATGTTATGAATTAATTAGTTAATGTTTCAGCATAAATGATAAGGATTCTCATTAATAAAATATATCTCGTGGGCATATATTTTTCTTGATCATTTGCCTCAGTAGTTCTTTTGTTGGCATCAAATTTTATTGACTGTTCCACATAATTAAAACCCCAAGAAACTGATTTTAAAAGACCAGAAAGGGTGTGTAATACAGGACTGCCAACACTAATGAAATAATTTAAGTCAGAATTAGACAAAAGAACAAATTAAACTCAGCAAATTACTCAAGGACTACGAAAGGCTGATTGTTTCAAGTGTAGTTAAAATATACAACTAGAATAGTAACTGCTAACAAAGTCATCTGATCAATGAACACAGTAGCTATAAAAATTTAATGCAATGTGAGTAGCCTATTTTTTAAAATGCAAATAATCAACCCAAAATGCAGCTGCCTATTATGAGGCCACCACGGAAAAACTAACAAGCTCATGAAAACTGTACTGATGACTCAGAAGAACAGGCTGCTATAAGATATTAAGAACATTGCTCTTGATATCAACATCACCATTTAATCATAAAGATTAATTTCTCTAAAAGGAGGGGTGGAGCTCTTAGTCAGAGCTATAAGAGTATTTCCTCAGGCAGATTCCTTACTGAATGCCTGGGCTGAGCAATGATGTATGCCACATCTCCTCAACCATGCTGCCCATGTTACACCCCTTTCATTACCGCCCAGACCATTTTCCTACATGGTGTTTAGACATTCAGATCTAAGTCCTTGAATCTGCATAAAAACGAGATAAAACTGGACTCTATAAAAGTTATAGACATATCTTGATACAGCCCAAAAGGGAACAGGTGACTAGAGGGGGCAGTGAAATTCTACTCCCCTGCTCCAATACATATCTCTGCTGGTCACCCCAAAAACCAGTCCCTCAGTCCTCAATGCCTTGTGAGTGCTCTATGGTCCCCTGTGATATGGAAAGGACCTCCCTTCCTCTGTGTCATGCTCCACCAGGAATGACTCTCAGTTCACAGACACAGTTTTGTTTTCTCCCCAAGACAGGAAGACATGCCACATAGGCAGGTAGGATAGGCTTCATTACCAGCCACCACCATGTACCTGGAATCTACCCCTCTCCAAGCCTCAGAAATCTGTCTTCCTAGTCACACAAGACTCAGGCTTTCTTTGCGATAAACTCTCTCCCAACATCTCCACCATACCCTTCTTGAAATGTAGCTTTAGTTTATAGACACATAAGCACATTTAACCTACCAAATGGGTCTGAATCCAACTGTAGTAAATGCTGAAGGGTTTGGAGGCTCCTCATCTTCAATGAGTATAATAAATACTACTGTGGAGCACAAGGAAGAAAGGGAAATGATTTTTCAGTTCTACACATATATGAGTATTTATTTAACAAACACGTCACAGTTACCATTGGCACTGTTCTAAAGCTTTTATATATATATATTAACTCATGCAATCCAAAAGCAGCCTTACAAGGTAATTAGACCCACCTTACACACAAGGAAACTAAGGCACATACAGATTTGGTGACTTGAGGTTATACAACAAGTAAGTTTTGAGGATGCTCTGGCTCTAAGGCCCTATTCTTAATCATTATGCCACAGAGCCCCCCAGCCCAGGCTGGATCCCCACTCTGGTATGACAGTGATAATATTCCACTGAGAGAGAACTAAAGATGTAAGAACAGTAAAAAGTCTACATCCCTTGGTCTCCTTGTCTCCATCTCACTCAGGCAAATGGCCAAGGCTAAAATCTTATTTCCCAAGTGGCTGAAAAGCTGTTGACATCAGAATAAATCTATACCGAGTAGAAACATCTATAACATATTTCAGGCCATTCTCTTGATATCTGATTTCCCCTCAGCCTCTCCTCTCACACCAATACCCCAGCAGCCCTTGGGGGAGGCTTCAGTGGGTCAGGTGGGGGCAGCTCTGGCCTCAGCCCTACCTACTGCCTCTGGCCTTATGTGCAACAAAGCAGCCATTGCTCAGCATGACACAATTCTCAGAGGCTATCTGAGGCAACAGCAAGCTTGGCTAGAGTTAATGGAATTCGTAGGCAGGCAATGAGTCCTCTAGAGCTTAGGGAACACCTCCACAACCAACATATTGATACTATTCCAAACGATTTCCTTCTGTCCTGGTCTCTGCTGCCCATGATGTATATACCAGGAGTTCACACTCTTAATTTGAACTTCTACTACTGTAATGCTGGGAAAACTTACAGTTCAATTCAGTTACTTTAACTGACTAATGGCAAATCATTCTGCACGAGATAAAAGGCAACAACACTAACATTTATTGAGCATCTATTATACAGAAAATTTCAAATATCTTATCTCAGTTACCGTTACCACAACTGTATACAGTACTACCACTGTTTTTATGATGAGGCAATAAGAAGAGAGGAAAGTGATTTGATCAAGATCTCCCGGCTAAAAGTAGCAAAGCTAATGTAAATCCAGGCCTATCTGACTCCAGGCCTCTGCTTGCTCCCAACACACTATAGTGATTTGCTAAAAGAGCTTACCAATGTATAAAGAGCTAACCACCAATCAAAATCCCAGCAAGTTATTTTATGGATACTGACAAAATGATTGTAAAGTTCGTAGAGAAAGGCAAAGATCCGAAATAACCAACACAATATTGAAGGTGAAGAACAAAGTTGGAGATTTGACACTACGCAACTTCCAAACTTACTACAAAGCTACAATAATCAAGACAGAGTGGTACTGGCAAAAGAACAAATAGATCAATGTTACAAAACAGAGCCCAGAAACAGAACCCCATAGTCAACTGATCTTTGACAAGGGAGCAAAGACAATTCAATGGAGTGAAGATAGTATCTTCAACAAATGGTGCTAGAACCAGACACCCACAGGCAAAAAACTGAATCTAGACACACACCTTACATCCTTCACAAAAATAAATTCATAATTGATCACCTAAATGTAAAATACAAAACTATAAAACTCCTAGAAGATAACATAGGAAAAAGATGACCTTGGGTAAGGAAAAGCCTTTTTAGGTACAACATCAAAGGCCTAATCCATGAAAGAAATAACTGACAAGTTAGACTTCATTAAAATTAAAAAGGTCTGCTCTGCAAAAGACAATACTAAGGGAATCAGACAAAGAAAAGCCCTGCGGGAAGAATAAGCATAGAGGCCCTAAAAGTGAACGAGCGTGGTGTGCCTGAAGGTCAATCAGAAGAGCAGCTGCTGGAGTACAGTGAACGAGAGAGCAATGCAGTATGAGTCAGAGAAACCAGCACGATCAATTCACGTCTTAGAGAACACAAGCGTGTCCATGTGTATTACGTAAAGAAGAACTTTCGTCTCATGTTGAGGATGGAATTTATGTATTTTTTCCACCTAAGTTTATTCATCTTTATATTCAACTTAGGTTATGGACAGAAATGATTTAAAAAAGAGAGATAGAGAGAGATTGAGAAGATAAGCCACAGACGGAGAGAAAATCTTTGCAACAGACACATCTAATAAAGGCTGTTACCCAAAATATACAGAGAACTCTTAAAACTCAACAATAAGAAAACACACATCCCAATTAAAAAATAGGCCAAAGACCTTAACAGACACCTCACCTAAAAAGATATACAGATGGCAAAAAAGCATATGAAAAGATGCTCCACGTCATTTCTCATTAGGGAAATGTAAATGAAAACAATGAGATACCACTACACACCTATTAGAATGGCCAAAATCCAGAACACTAACAAAACAGAGATATAATAAATATCGAAAATGGAAGGCAGAGGAAGGAACAAGTCTTTGCAACCAGCGATATAGGACAAGGCAGTTGCTTTTGAGCTAAATCTTGAAAACTAAGTAAAATTTTTGATAGGTTAAAGAAGTTGTATGAGCCTAAGGCCAGAGTCATAGCAGGGCGTGTGGCAGAGACTATCAGCTATTCATGAACATCCATTTCTTTTTCCTCCTGGACCTGGACAGATTATATTTCCCAAAACTCCTGTGCACTTCAGGGGGGCCACATGAGTAAATTTCTAACTATTAGAATATGAACAGAAGTGAAGACTGAGAGGCCTTGCCAATAGAAACCTCTCGTGTGCTCCTCTATCCCTTTTACCCCCCTGGCTGGCTGGAACGAAGATGACCAGGGCAACTCTGGAAGCTGTGTGATAAAGATGGCACACCCTTCAGCAGTTCAATTCTATGTATCGCCTCATGGATGAGAACCCTCCTGCCCACCAGGAGCACCCACCTTGGACTGTTCAGTGAGAAATATATAAACTTCTTTGTGCTTGAACCCTTTATGCATTTTGGGTCTACCTGTTACAGGAGGTAGTGTTACCCTAACTAATGCAGGTGGTATATTCAGGCAAAGGTGAATAGAGAGGCATGCAGGGAATAAAGTGGGGTTAACTGGAGGAAACCTAACTGGTAGCTATACTGAGATGGATCACATTAAAGAACTGAGGTTTCTTCTGGGGTGCCTGGGTGGCTCAGATGGTTAAGCGTCTGACTCTTGGTTTCAGCTCAGGTCATGATCTCAGGGTCCTGGGATCGAGCACCCTATGTCGTGTGTAGTGTTGGGCTCTGGGCTCAGCAGGGAGTCTGCTTAAGACACTCTCTCTCTCTCTCTCTCCCCCTTTCCCTCCTCTGCCCCTTCCCTCACTCAGGTGCGAGCACATGTGCACTCTCTAAAATAAAGAACTAAATCTTAAAAAAAAAAAAAAAAAGAACTGAGATTTCTTCTGTTAGCAGCAAGTCAAAATAAACCCACACTCCGATGAAATTAAACTGTATGCAAGTAAATTATATTTTGAAGACCATCTTTATGAGCATTTGACATTTAAAACTATACTTTGGGCATTAACATGAGTACCTTCTTATACTGTCACTCTTTTATTTTGCAAAGAAGTAAGCCTCTTGAAATGATGCCCATGTTTTAATTTTTCCACTTGCCATTCCATTAATGAGCACTCACTAAACTGTTACAAGTTTTAGTTTCAGTTCCACCAACACATGCTATAATAAGCACCTGACAAGGGAAGAGGACACCCAAGTTAGAAATACATAAATGCTCCTACTTTAAGGACAATCGAAGAACAAACAGAGAAACAAAGATTGCAGCTGGCATTATGCTGTCAGAGATAACAAAATGTTATAAAAGATATTTCTATGCTCTTTCAGGCATACTTTTCCCAAAGCCAGAAAGGTGGCACATTGCCCAAGAAAGACAGGAAATAAGAAGTATATAAAAACAATACTGCAAGAAGGAACAATAAAAAAATTAATTTGAAGCAGAAAACAAGCACGTTAGTGCAATCTTACTTTTCTGAATGAACAGTTTCTCTCTAAATGCAACCTTCAAGATGAATGTTTGACATGGCTGAAATACTGTGATAGAGTGAGAGGAGGCAGGGGAAAAACTGTTTCACAATTCAGAGGAAGCATGAAGTAGATTTTGAGAACACAAATTTTGGTAGACTCCAAGAGAAGTTAGTCTGAATGGGGAAGTGGAAGGCAGGAAGAGAAGTTAGAGTGGGAGACAATGTGAAGCAGGTAAGGAGATTTCAAGATAGAGTGATCTAACAGAATGAATCAAGAACTCAGTCATGTGACCATACCTAACCCCAGGGAAAACTGCTTTGGAAGAAGAGAATACGGATTTTCATGAGCAAGTGTCAGTCTCTGTCACCATGTTCTTCCATGATTCTATCACTTTGCTAATCCACTTGTCTCAGAATGAAATTGTCTATCTCTTTTTCTATTTTAGAGTGCAGACAGACTTGCACTGATCAACATATAGCTATTGAGTAAACAGGCGTAGCTAGCATTGTTAAACTTTCAGAACTGGAAAGGTTATATGAGACTTGATCCCAGTTATTTGATTATAAACAAAGGAAATAAGATCCAGGAAAGCCAAAGTTATTATTTATATTTTATCAGCTTTGTTACACTGGTTGAGCTTCTGTAACAAAGGACAAAAATACAGAGGCTTAAACAAGACAGTAGTTTATTTCTGTCACATAATAGTCTGGATCAGAGTTGGTGTGGTGGCTTTCCAGCAGGAAGGGGAAAATGTTGGGAAGGACAAAGTCCTTTCCTTTAAAAGGCATGATCCAAATTTACACGTACTACTTTCTCTCACATCCCAGTGGCCAAAACCAAGTCACGTGGCCAAACCTAGCAGCAAAGGCAGCTGAGAATTTTGGTCTTTTGCTGAGCAGCCATATGTAGAAGCAGAAACGGTTACTATGATTAAAAAGAAGGGGAAGGGGCGCCTGGGTGGCTCAGATGGTTAAGCGTCTGCCTTCGGCTCAGGTCATGATCCCAGGGTCCTGGGATCGAGTCCCACATCGGGCTCCCGGCTCAGCGGGGAGCCTGCTTCTCCCTCTGACCCTCTCCCCTCTCATGCTGTTTCTCTCTCGCTCACTCTCTAAAAAATAAATAAAATCTTAAAAAAAAAATAAAAAGAAGGGGAAGATGAATAGATACTGCAAGTCAACACTTGTTAACTTCAAAAAAAGCCAAAATAAGTTCCCATTTATAGAATGAAACTCCTAATACTAATAATTTATCAGCCCAGTAGAAAATCATAGGATGGTGCGACCCTTTCATGGAGAATAAGAGCCTCAAATTCACCTCCATTGGAAAGGGACTCCAGAAATACTCAAGGATGAGAAGTATACTATCCAAAGCAATTATTCCCAACATCACTGTATGTCACAGGATCACTAGTGATCGATGTCACTGAATATCAAGATCACCGTGAAAATTATTTTAAAATATCAATGCCTGAGTCCTACACATTCTAAATCTGGATAGGGGCCTGGACATCTAAAATATTTGAAGTCCCCAAGAGTGAATAGGATGTTGGGGCTAAAATCAATGACAAAGGGGCGCCTGGGTGGCTCAGTCAGGTAAGCGTCTGCCTTCACTTCAGGTCATGATCCCAGTGTCCTGGGATCAAGCTCCAATTGGGCTCCCTGCTCATTGGGGAGCCTGCTTCTCCCTCTGCCTGTCACTCCCCCTGCTTATGTTCTCCCTCTCTCTCTCTGTCAAATAAATATAATCTTTAAAAAAAAAGTTAAAAAAATAAATTTTAAAAAATGAATAAAATAAACTCAATGATAAAGAGAAAACTCAAAGATAAATATTCAAACTTACCTGAAAGGTTAAACTAAAAAGACTTATTTTAAAAAAATAAATATTGTTGGACTTTTCTGAGTAACCTTAATCACAAGGATTTTAGATGATAAAAGATTATGAAAATGTAGGACTGGATTATCTCCTGGCTCTGCTACTGTTAGACTTTGGGCTAGTTCCTAAAGCATTCTGAGCTTGATGTCCCTAGTCCATAAAATGAGGGGTTTAGCCAAAATGATTGCTTGTAGCATTCCCACATGTTTTCACTTTTTGCTAGCCAGTTCTCTTCATTATGTGCAACGTAAGAGTAAAGGAAAAATAGTTAACATTTAACAAATATTTATAGAGGTCTTACTTTGTGCTAGCCTCTGCTAGGAATACAAAGGGAACAAAGATAAAAGCAGGCCAGCCTTCTTCCTTATTCATGGAGCTTACAAGCTATCAGTTGCAAAACATTATATGGGGTCCTATATAATGTTGATCAGAAGCCTACTGATGGCCACCTTTGGGTGACAGGAATATACAGAGGTCTTTCTTTCCCTCTCTCTGTCTCTGTCTGTCTGTCTCTACCACCCCTCCCCATTTTTCCCTTTCTCCTTTGCAATCTCTTTTGTTTAAATTCAGATTTTTCTAAGTATGTAATACTCTCATAATGGAGGAAAAAAGTAAACCCTATAAAAAGCATTATTTTTAAAAACTTTTTTTAAAATATACTTTCAGGAGCATCTGGGTGGCAGGCAGTTCAGCAACCAACTCTTGGTTTCGGCTCAGGGTCGCGAGATTGAGCCCCATGTTGGGCTCTGAGCTCAGCACTAGTCTGCTTGAGATTTGCTCTCTCTCCCTCTGCCCCTCCCCAGTCTTACTCGCTCATGCTTGCTCTCTCTCAAATAAATAAATAAATCTTTTAAAAGTAAATAAAATAAAATATATTTTCAAATTCCTGTTCTCTTTTGTAAGAGATATAAAAAGTAAGCAAAATGTAGACAAAGAGATATCTGATAAGGTAGAGCTCACCCTAGGCAGAGAGAACCTATGTAAGTCCCTCTTCTATTTCCACAACTTTTAGGAAAGGAAATGCAGATCCAGCAGAAATGTCACTGTGTGTGTGTATGTCTGTCTATGTGTGCCCGGTATGTGTATATACACATGCTTGTACATGTTTAATAGAGCAAAGGGGCAACAAAAGATGAATGCAAATAAAAGATGTGATGAAGGAACAATGAAGGAAAGAAAAATAGCACTACTCAAAAGCAATTAGTTCCTTTTTCTGTAAGCCAAACAGCCTTGATAATTGAGGTTTCAGAGGCAAGTCCTACAATATTTTCTCAGCTTTCTCTGGTGACCTTCACCTTGCTGCGGCTATTAAATGCTGAGAGGCTAACTACTGTTTGTTTCTTGGATACAAAAAATGTTCAGTTCTCTCCAAGTGATTCTGTGCTTCTCCTAAGGTGAGCAACTGCCCCCGCCCAGTCAGCTGACAATCGCTCTGCTAGGGGAGAAGCACCACAGCAGGGTATATTCAAAAGACCAGAGAATCCAAAAGCTTTGGAACATGTGGTATGATTATTATTATTTTCCCAGTTGTTACCCTTTCCTTCCTTATGTTTTGCTTAGGTTAAAGAATTTTGCATTTCCTAGCACACATTAATATTGTTTGGGAGGAGGAAAGAGAAACCTAGCCAAGAACAGGGGCAAGCTGAAACTAAATTCACAGTGTGTCTTAAATGATACCACATGAACTTTTCTGTATTTCATTTCTAAAAAGGTCTCACTGTGGACTCTATTATTAACATTTGCCTTGGAAACAACTAACACTTATACTTTATTGACATTTATTTATTAATAAGTTGTAGAGTTAATCATGGGACTTACTGTTGAAGCACTGCTCTTTAATCAATATACAGTAGAACCTCCATTTTTCTTTTTTTTTTCAAAGATTTTATCTATTTGACAGAGAGACACAGCGAGAGAGGGAACACAAGCAGGGGGAGTGGGAGAGGGAGAAGCAGGCTTTCCGCTGAGCAAGGGAGCCCGATGCGGGGCTCGATCCCAGGACCCTGGGATCATGACCTGAGCCGAAGGCAGACGCTTAACAACTGAGCCACCCAGGCGCCCCCCTCCATTTTTCATTTCCTAGTAAGTCTTTCTAACAGTATTCTTCCTGGTGACCCTATCAATCAAACAAAGGAGGAAAAATAGTTATGTTCATTCATTACTATGCTTAATGGTAGCCCACAGCATTTTTAAAAGCAACTGTAAAAGTATGTCAAACATATATATGAGAATGTGATGTCTCTGTATTCAATAATAAGTAGGAACAGTATTAAATGTTTGGCATTATGTGTTCAAAGTAGGAATGTTTTGCCCTTTTTACAAAAAAAAGAACATGATAGGTATACAAGAAAGCATCAATGATGTTTAGGGTCCAACTAAAGCAGTAGTTCTAAACTGAGGACAATTTTGCCCCTAGGGGACATTTGGCAATGTCTGGAGACTCGATTGTCACAACGGGGCGGGGGAGGGAAAGGGGGCGGAGCTACTAGCATCTGGCGGATAGAGGCCAAGGACACCATTGTACATCCTACTATGTGTAAGACAGGCCCCCGATAAGTAGAGAAAGAGCAGTGAGCATAAGATCACCAAGCTCTCATCCTACTAGGCTGACTAGACCGGATGCACACAGTAAGCAAATCTACAGAGAGGGACCCACATACCTATACTGAGGCAAACTGTAACTGCAGGGCCTTCCTCCTTCAGAAAGTGATAGGGACACTCCAGAGCTCCGCCCTGTTCTTCCACTGAGTGACTCAGACCTACAGAGCCAAGGTCTCAACTAAGCCAAGACGAAGGAAAATGAGCCTCCAGAAACATTCAGATTGGTCTCTCCTCCAAAAGGGAATGTAATGGTATGGAATGAACAGTAGGGATCACAGTGCACTGCACATACTAACAGCACACATTAGCTCCTGAAACTTATATTCTGATTGTGTGTGTGCATGTGTGTACCAGGTAGTGAGATAAAATATACTTCTTACTGAGGGTCATGATCAAAGAGTTTGAAGTCATGAACTTCAGAGTCTCTCTCTCCCTTCCTCCCTCCTTCTTTCCCTACACCAATAACCATATGCATTTATGCAGGAGAATCAAAATAGAAGATTTATCTACTAAAACATATATAATACATATATAAGTTGATGGGACTGTCAGCACAAACCAAGCTTAGAAAACTCCCCTGAAGCCAGGCCATTAAGCAAAGCTGCTGAGACTATCAGTCATGACTATGGTTCTCACACTAGAGAGGATGATGAGCACTGATTAGGCCGGGGGCCTTCTAGCACCAGTCCAACTGACCTTCACCAGAGAACCTCCTGGCTTCTCTCTTTCCTAGCCAATCTTGCCAAGACTGCAGACCAGCCACTCATTAGTCCCTAAATAGTGCTAACTGGGGGCGACCCATGGGCTAAGTATCATGCAATATATATTTTATATATTTATCTTACTTAGTCCTAACAATCACCCTGGAATAGCATTTCAGTTGAACAGATGATGAACTGAGGCTCAGGAAAATAATACAGCATACCCAAGATCTCATGTCTAGGAAGGAAGTATCGGAGCCAAGCAGAAAATCCAAGGCTCCAGGCTCTAAAGCCCAAGCTCTTTCCATCACACTGATCTCTTAGTTCGACAGACTCTGAGCTTGAGATGTGTGTGCAGAAGATTATTGGGGCGAGCTTCAACACCTGTGTGGGAGAGAAATATGATTGGGATGCTGACCCTAAGGTCCCGTACAGGGCTCTGGAGCGGAGATGGCCTTTCAGAGTCATCCGGCCTTAAGGCAAGGGAACTGGGCCTCCATATCCCACTCTCTTGTAGACTAGCCTAGATTCTGGCTTCCCCAGGGAGAGAGTATGACCTTACATGAAGTAGCCTTCTTATGGGGAGGACAATGGCAAAGAAGGACTCATCCAAGAGTCAGCTGCCAATGCTCCCAGAAGCTGAGGGAAGGAGTGCCTTAGACCCACAAAGAGAACTGGGCAGGGTCCTACAGCATCCACCACATCAGAGAACACAAGCCCCCCATGTTTGCTCTCCCTAGCTGTACTGGCAAGGTTAAATCCTCTGTCCCTAGAAAAAAACTATTGCTCATTTCAGCTCCACGACTTACTATGTGATTTTGAATCAGTAACTTAATCTCCTGGTACTTTAATTTCCTCATCTGAAATATGAAAATACTAATCACAACATGGGATTTTTCAGAATATAGCTCCTGGCACCTAAGCACCTGGAAAAGGTTTCCTGTTGCTATGTTTTTCTTACTTTTGCTTTGCTCCCTCCTTACCAGCTTCTTCCATGTATAAAAAGGGCTTTAAAGTCAGATACCAACGGACATAGGTTATGGAAGTGCCAAATCTCAGTTCAGGACTTTGGCCCATTGTTTATTTCAGTCCTACAGCTGCTGCTGTCACCTCACTTTACTTGCTACCACTTAGAGTATGATTCCTTAAAGGAAGCTTCAAGAGACTTCTTTATGAATACTTGAAGTACTCCTGGGCTCATTCCAGGACAGTAGTTGTTTAAATAATTCATGAGAGTTGTACCTGAAATTGACAAAGACAAGGCAAATTGCATAAGAGCAGCTTATTCCTTACACGCCTACACGTGGTCTTTGATAACACAGGATGCTAGCATAGAATTCAGTACTGCTTAAAAAAAAAAAAGAAAAAAAAATTAAGTGCTCCAAGGAAGAAAGACAATATTTAAAGAAAAGTTAAACCCAAAAGCAATGTGAAGGTAACAGCCGCCAGGCGATAAACATAAAAGAGGTACTATATTCTTTAGCCAGGTTTGGAAATGGTCCTGTCAAAAACCAGACCATTCTCATTTTCAAGATGATACAATAAATACAGAGTAGTTTTATCCACGCAGAAGCCTTGAAGATTTTTAATGCTCCTGCCAAAATGAATGTTGGATGATGCTTGATGCTGTTGAATAATGAAGATGTTATCTATTTCTCTAATGCTGTTAGAAAGCATTGCATTACACAGATAAAGGTTGTGTAACTACAGTGGGTCAGTGCAAAAGACAAGATGTTGGAATGGCAGTTGTATCCTTAAAATGCACTGTATTGACATAAAGATAAAAATGAGTTTGTCTTAGAAAGCTGGCATGCTGATAAACCAGAATGCCCAATCACATAACCTATCTGGGCTTTCATAATTTTGTTTTTGATAAAGTCATGAGCCCACCGCCTTCTCTTTCAACACAACTGCCCAATGTTCAACCAAGAGGAACTATTCAATTTTATCCCAAAGCCCATGTTCTCCCATTTCCAAACCATAGCTTATTCATCTTCCCTGTAACCAGAGCTGCCATCCCTCCTCCATTTTCATCAGACAAACTCCTCTCCATCCTTTAAGGTCTATTTCAATGTCCTTTTTTAATAAAAATTGTTCTAGGCCCACCCTATCCAAATTAGACGTGATCATTCCATGTAAACTTTAATAACACTTACTCTGAATCTCCCTTCTAGCAATAATTATTCTTGCCTGTCTTGCCTTGGCTTATTTTATTTATTTATAACATTTATTTTCCTTTATCTTGTAAGCATTCTAAGGCAATGACTATGTCTTAATCCTCTTTGCATCTTCTTCAGTACCTGACACTGTGCCCTGAACTTGAAATGTTCAATAAATGTGGCTGGGTTTACCAATAACACTTTCCCTTTGGCAGTTCAGAACTCACTATTCACCTTTTATCATCCCCGTACTTCCTCTGCTTAAAGGAGTCAGCACAAAGTGACCTCAGCTATCCCTTGAAAATACCAGAAGATTGAAGGTTAGATATCTGACACTGTTTATGAAAGGCTGCTACCCTTCTGACTTCCTAGGAGTTATGGGATTCTAGGGCTCAAATGCTCTTTAAATAATATCTGAGTCTGGGGTTAAGTGAACTGCCCAATGTCACATATGGAGCAAACCTAGGACTAAAATCTAATATAAGGATGAGATATTTTGTTGTTCAATACTGTTGTCATAGATTGGGTTAGAGCTTTTCTCTTGTATGGTCTTGAGCTCATTCATTCCAGGAATATAATTTTTTTGAGTATAAGCTTAAGAATATTAATTTGCCAAAACAATAATAATAAGAAACCTTGGTCTTACTTATAAATTTACATGTACAGCTGGCATGCTCTACCCTGATCCAACGTTTCAATGACAAGTATATCAGATTTAAATACACATAAGCATGTACTTGCTTATGACAAAAACACTTCAGGATCTGTTTGTACCATCGAGAACATCCAAAGAAAAATGAAGTTCAAGTAGAAATGTTTTGATGGGGCACCTGGGTGGCTCAGTTGGTTGGGCGACTGCCTTCACCTCAGGTCATGATCCTGGAGTCCCGGGATCAAGTCCCGCATCGGGCTCCCTGCTCGGCAGGGAGTCTGCTTCTCCCTCTGACCTCCCCTCTCTCATGCTCTCTCTCTCTCTCTCAAATAAATAAATAAAATTAAAAAAAAAAAAAGAAGAAATGTTTTGATGATTTTATTCTCAGTAGAACTCAACCACAAACCAAAGTCATAGATGAATAATGCTTCAAATGAAGTGAAAATAATGAATCAATAACATGACTGGCAAATTCTGGAGAATGGATCAGAGTTCTGAAAAAATCTTCACAAAAGATTTTCTTCCAGGGAGCTTCTGCAGCATCCAAATGCATTTATTATTGGCTCACTGCAATTTCTATGGAGCAGAAACTAAGCAAGACCCTTCCTGTTCACTTCCATTTTTCATGTGGTTGGCTATAACCTCATATTCCCATGTTTAAGCACAACCTACAACCTGTCTTAATCAGGCTAAATTAAAAGATTTTTATACCCTATGATTTGTGATTTTATAGCTTCCTTATACCCCAAAGTTAAGATGACCTTATGCCCCAAGACCATGTTTGGAAAGTTATCTAGTTTCAGTTTCTTTATGATGCCTGTGTATGTCATTCTCCTCAGGGTGATTATCACATAGGTGAGCATAACACAGTTCTATACAACACTTCTTCCATATCGTGAGGTTCAATACTAAATGCCTGGTGATTCTATCTAATTATAATAGAGGCCATTGGAACTATTTAACACAAACTCCCACAGGGTTACACAGCCAAAGAGAAGCAAATACTTGTACAATTATGTGGTAAATTCAGAGCTTGGCACACACAAAATCAAGGAAATTTTGATAAAGGCAGATTTATCTTTTCAGATCTCTGTAAGTAATGAGAGGTCATATTAAAGATTTGCTGCATAGTAAAAGCACCTTCAGTCAACCTATCTGTCATCCCAGACAGGTCTTTAGGGGAAAGTCCATGCAAGGTAGAATGCCAAAAGATTATATAAAGTACATGAATAAATGTGAACTATAAGAAAAATGCTTTTAGTTTTGGAATTGATGACATTTGACCATGAAATAATATAAATGGCTTCTAACAGCATGATAAGATGTAAATTCTGGTTCAAACAGGTACTGTCCATTCAAAATGGCCATCTTGGGAGATAATATATACTCTAACTATGCTACTCTCATTCCAAATATGTCATCTTTAAAAATTAGTTTCAGGACACATTCTACCAAATCTTCATCTGGGCTTTTAAGCTGGGTTGATTTTTGGAAAACAACCTGCTGCAGGCGGACTCTGAAGTGCCCCCATGCCCTCTGCCTCCTGGTGTTCATGCTTTTGTGTGATCCCCCTTCCTCAAGTGTGAGTGTGGTTCGTAACTTGCTTCCAGCCCATAGAAGATGGCAAAGATGACAGTATATATATAATTACATATATAAAATTACATTATCTAAGATTATAACCTATCTTGCTAGTAGACATTCTCTCTCCCTTGCTGGCTTTGAGGAAGCAAGTAGTCATGCTGGGAAGGTCCGCAGAGCAAGGAGCTGAGGGTAGCCTAGACAGCAAGAAATTGAAGCCCTCAGCCAACAGCCTACAAAGAACTGAATGTTGCCAACAACCATGTGAACTGAGAAGTAAACCCTTCTCCAGCCACACATTCAAATGAGACCCAGCCCTGGCTAATACTTTGCAACCTTATGAAGGACCCAACTAAGCCATGCCCAGACTCCTGACCCATAGAAACAGATAATAGGTGAGACTGTTTTAAGCCACTAAGCTTGTCGTAATGCTATTATGCAGTAATAGATAACTAATGTGAAAACTTTGGTCATTCTGAGCCAGCACTAGTCAATATAATATGTAATTTTTTTTTTTTTTTTACCGAATATACCATTCTTAAGTCTTATCTCTTAATTACCTTTTCCTTACCTTGTTTTCTACCTATATACTCCTAAGAAAATCAAGAATTCTCTGGAAAGGGAACCACTTTCGAATCTACCTAATACTTTATACGTTAGATTAATGGCATCTAGCATTTATAGGACATTTACTATGTGTCAGGCACTGTCCTAAGCAATTTACATATTTTATTAATCCACACAACGCTGTAAGTTAGAAATTCTTACATTCAGGGATCATTTCTATAGTTTGTTATATTCCCATTCTAAAAGTGAGGAAACGGAATAAAATAAATTTCCCAAGGTCAAAAAGCTAGTGAACAGCAGTGCTGAGAATCTAACTCAAGCAATCAACTTCGAGAGTTTACACAATTAACATCTCTCCTATAAAGGATGTGCACAAGCATTAGCTCATTTGAGGTCCCTATTAAAAAAAGGGGGTGGGGGTGCCTGGGTGGCTCAGTCGTTAAGTGTCTGCCTTCGGCTCAGGTCATGATCCCAGGGTCCTGGGATGGAGCCCTGCATCAGGCTCCCTGCTCCGCGGGAAGCCTGCTTCTCCCTCTTCCACTCCCCCTGCTTGTGTTCCCTCTCTCTCTATGTTTCTCTCTGTCAAATAAATAAATAAAATCTTTTTAAAAAAAAAGCTATTCTAGTGTTACTGATAAAGAAATTGGGGCTTTGAGAGTTTAAGAGATTAAGTCATTTAACTTATTAACAGCCAAGTAGAGCCTAAAAGAACCAGAGTTTCATTGCTGCCCCTAAGCCAGTGCTCTTTCTACCATGTGAACACCAGTTAGTTGTTGCTCTGAAGTCCTGAGGCTAACTGCTTTGTAGGCAGTCTGGTAACCAGGGTGGGGCAATATCTAAAAGAGAATCTCTGAAACAGTTCTGAATGAAGAAACCATCATCCAGACACTCAATGTAAACACACTCAAGGGTTCCATTTTGAAAGACAACACTCAACTCCAACAGTATTTCTATGATCATAAAATTATAATCACCACATCTCATAAGCCAACACAAATTTTACAGGTACACCTCATAAGCTAACACAAAAATAAGTTAGTGAATACAAGGTATATAACTCTGTGAAACTCAATTTCCTATACTATAAAATGAGGGTTGGAAAAGATCAATATTTCTCAAAGTATGTTCCAGAGAACACTAACCCCACAAGACATTAAAACATGTTGGGGGGAGGTAAAAAAAAAAGCATGGAGAAGGAGGGTTTGTATGGTCAAATAAGTGTATGCTCTTAGCAGCCCTCTGGGAGGCTGATGTCCACATTAGCATTTAGAGGCTCTGAGAAGTTCTGCACTAAAGAAATCTATGAACTCTACTGAACCCAGTGGCTTCAGAACTTTTTAACCACATAACCTTTTTTTCTGGGAACACTTTTATTAATGTCTGCTAGGACTCTAATTTCTACTTGGGAAATTCCATGAATTTACCTCAAGGTTAATTTTCATTTCACAGGAGGTTAAAAATTAAGTTTGACCTATAAAGTGAGTTAGAGGTAGTTTGTCTAAATTATATAAAACTTAGGAGGCAATTGCAAATGTCCCCAAGAGCATACATTTTCTCCAGGCTTCCAATCCAACAATTTTAGCTGCCCATAATCTACTCATTCTTTTCAAGGTACCTTGAGTTAATGATTTTGATGAATCTCAGAATGAAAAATAACATTTATAGATAATCAACCCATTTTCAGAGCAAAAATTCTTGGTTTAGCCATTTATCCTACCAACTTGCTTCATGTAATCACACATTCACCACAAATAAAGGGAAAAAAGAGGGCAAATATATTACATTTCTATTGCACAAGGAGTCTGTGAAGTCTCCCCCGAGCTGTTTCCTTATTTCAGCTAAAATAACCATGTTCAAAGGGTATATTAATCCTATTGACCTTTGCAAAGCTATTTAAAGGAATCTCACCTTTTTTTTTCTTTTCCTTCATATTAACAAAATTTCCTGACCCAAGTCAGTTTTGTAGTCTGTAAAGTGGAAACAATAAAGCGGAGTCTTAAGGATTCACTTCATGTTTCTTTATCAAGCCACTTCCCACACAGCCAAGTCATTAGTATCAGATGTAACAAAGATATCTTTAGGAAAATAGTGGGTGCTGTTTTACAGCAGTTCTTTTCTCTATGAGTCATCTTGGCTTCAGCTCCTACTGTAGGCAAACACTTTACTTTTCTCAGGCTGTTTTTTAAGCCTCTGTTTCCTCATCTACAAAATGGGCTTATTCTCCTTACAGAGCTGTTGAGAGGAGTCAATGAGATAATGTATGGGAAATATCATTCAATACATTTATTCAAAAAGGCATCTGTGAGCCTGGAACTCTGCTTTTAGGGATGCTACTGCACTTAATCATTATTATGACACTTATATGGTGGCTTCGTCATTCCAATTTTCATAAATGAGACAACAGACAAGTTAAGAAACTTGCCCAAGTTCACCCAGCTAATAAATAGAGTACTATGAATTTGAACTCTTTTCTATTTGCCTCTTTGTCTTTCCATGGCACCACACTGGTGTTCAACAAAATGTGTTGAGTGTCTCCTATAGCATACATTTGCCAAGATGCTGAAACAAATTAAAAAATAAAAGAAAGAAAGTCTTAAGTTGGCTTGATCTCTAGGCAAAAGCATCAAGTAAGCCAAACTGATCTCTATCCTTGCTGCCCACCAGGGAACAGAGTCCTCATGTTGCTCCCATAAGCCCAAGGATCTTCTCACAATGCCTCACTAGGGCTACCTACCCAGACATTGGCCTGTCCTCTAGATCAATGCTACTCGAAATAGTTGGTCCATAAGCTGTTTGTTAGCAAACAATGTTGAAATAAGGGGTTTGCACTAGAATGGAAATTAAGATGCTGCTTCCTTCAATGAGAAAGCCTTGATAACAAAAAAAAAAACAGCTTAAATTAAGAGTGCTTAGTGACCTGTAAACTACTTATCTCATGGTGGACCAGCAGCATTCCCCAGACCACACTATGAGTAGCAGTGTCCTACAACATTCTCAGAACCCTCTTTTTTCTTTCCCCAAAAGAACATAACAGTTTTTATGCTCATTTCCATTATGCTCTGCTGTTTTCTGTGACTAACCTGAAAAGCTAATTCATGTGAAGGTATTGGAGTCGCTAACAGTTAATGTTTGGTGGCTTTGGGTAAAATATTTATCATTTAAAATGGGTCTATTATAGATATTCCTTAACCCAGAAAAACATTCTGATAGTGAAGATTTTGGTACCACGTAAGACTATGAGAAATATGTATTAGGGAGACAGATAAAATTTAAGTGCTGCTTAAATCACAGCAAACTAACCCACAAATATGTGAGTATGCGCAAATGTGCATGCATGTGCTCAGTGGTGGCATTTGAGACATGGTGTTTTATGGTATTATGATGTTAGGGAGAGAAGTTGCATTGCTTGCTCTTTAATCAAAAGATTTCCCAAAAAAAGCAAACAAACAAAAAACAAAACAAAACAAAAAAACAAAGAGAAAAACAAAAGATTTCCTGAGTTTGCCAGGGACAAATAGGGTGAACTTAAACCTTGCTTCTCTATCACAGACAGATATCTTTTCTTTCTCCTCTTCCCTTCTCTGAGTACTAAGTACTAAAGGTGGCTATGCACCCAGTGTGCCAAGAAGAGTGCCTGGCACATCATAGGTACTCAATAAATTCATTAGTTCCTCAGCAAACATCCACTTAGCACTTAAGTTGTGCCAGGCCTCTTCATACAACAGGGAATGAAATGCATAAAGACCATGTCACTCATGATGCTCACATTCCAGTGGAAGAGACATTAAATAGAAGGGGAGATGAAAGAAGGTGGAGCCTTTAAAAAGTTCAAGCTGGAGACAAAATGAAGAAAAAGCAAACTAAATGTGTGCAGCCTACATTGAGTATTCTTTCTCTTAACCATATCGAGAATGTTATGGAACCATCATAGTTCTATGGCAGCTTAACTTTGGGTATTTAAATTGCTCCAAAAGGGGTGCCTGGGTGGCTCAAATGGTTAAGTGTCTGCCTTTGGCTCAGGTCATGATCTCAGGGTCCTGGGATTAGGCCCCATGTCAGACTCCCTGCTCAGTGGGGAGCCTGCTTCTCCCTCTCCCTCTGCCTCTCCCCCTACTTGTGCTCTCTCTGCATCTCTCTCTCTCTGTCAAATGAATAAAATCTTTTAAAAATATATAAAAATTAATAAATTGCTCCAAAAGGCAGTTAGACTGTGTTTAAGGAAAAACTTTCTCACTGAGATAGATTACCATGGGAAGGCACAAACTCCATTCTCTTGAGTTTTTAAAACAAAATAAATAATCCAAAAAATTATTAAAATGAGTAATTATATAAAATTATTAAAATCCAACTCTTACTAGGAACCATAAGAAAAAAAAAAAAACACTGGATAGGGAATCAGAGTCCCTGCTGTACCATTTAAAAGCTGGTGACCTTGGGGAAGTCACCCCACCCCTATAAGTCTCAGTGTCCTCATCTGTAGAAAGAAAAGAGTGTTTGGTGACCTCTGGGTTCCCTTCCAGTCCTATGATTTCAGTGACACTAAACTCTTCTGGTCTCTTCAAGTCCTGCACTTCTATATTTTCATTATTATAGGTTTTCACCAGAAAAAACTTCTGAAAGTACAGGGTTATCCTCAAGAGTTTTTCAAAAGTATAGCCCACTACTGAGACTACCATCATACAGAGTCTAAGACAGAAAGAAAAGCAAGAGAAAGAAACAGAGGAGACAGAGAGAGAGAGAACCCACAATAATGTCATCATGTCTGCATACGGCTTTTAACACGGTTCTTACTGTCACGGCTTCATCTCCCTCCTTGTCACCATACACTTTATATAGTATATACTGTTAAAAAGTAGCATGTAAACCAAATTTTGGTCATTTAAAGCATATTGTAAGTGCACTACAGAAATTGCTATTAAAGAGAATCCTTTAATATCTTTTGTGATATAAGTAAACACCCCATATTTCATTTTTGTGATAATGTGGGTTTATATGAATTTATTTTTTAAAATTACAGCCAGTATTTACCACGGGACCACTCTGACTCAGGCTCTATGCCAAAAGGTTTACACATAGTATTGTATCTAATACTAACAATAACCCCATGAAATCAGTAGTATGGTTATCACCATTTTATAGATGGGGGAAATGCAGCTCAGAAAGGCTAAGGGATAATCCCAAGTCACCCAACCAGTAGGGAGATGAACAAGAAAGCAAACCTACATTTATGTGATCTGAGAGCCCAAATTCTCAACCACTACCCACAAATACTAAGGCAAAGGTCTACTCTGGGCACATCTGAACAATGGAGCCTCACTTTGTCCTTTGGCTTCTATTTTCTTGGACCCCAGAGTCCCTCCAGCCATTTCTCAGCTACTAAACCTTGTTTCCAGGTCTGACAAATGGCAAGGAATTTCCAGGCTTAGATATTGCTCTCAGAAGTCCAGGTCTGTGAGCAGAGATAGACCTCGGGAAGTTCAGTAGCCAGGCCAAGAGAAGGTTCAAAGCCATGTTATCTGGGGACACTTGGAAGAAGTGGGTAGGTTTGGACTGGAGAGGAAAAAACTCAGGGGAAACAGATGCTAGCATAGTCTTTTCATAGTTCAGTGGTCTCATTTGAAGAAGTTGCTTCAGCCAGAAGCAGCAGACTCTTGGTACATTCAGCAACACAAATAAATCTTTAAAATATAGGAAGAAACAAAATGTGAGCTGTAGCACAATGCCATCTACTTAAATTAAAAATCTATGGCAAAAGAATAATGCCTGTTTTACAAGAACTCGTACAAATAGACACACATCACACATATTAGGACTGCTGCCTGTGAGGAGTGAGGAGGGGGAATCAAAGGGAAGATTTCTCCTGTATTTATTTTAGTCCAAATATACAGAGAAATCCATGTGCTAAATGAGCCCCAGATGATAATGCTAGGATCAGCAGGTAAAACTTGAAAAGCACTGTGCAAAACATATAACAGCACCCAACCACTTTTCACACCTCTCCTCGTCCAATACACCATCATCTCTGGTCTGAACTATGGCCACGGCCTCTAACTGCTCTAAGTCCACACTTTTCTCTGTACAGTCTATTTGCAGAGCAAATCTTTTAAAGCACAGATCAGATCATATTAGTCCCTACTTCAACACACTCCAGTGACTCCCCACCTTCTTCAGAGTAAAATCCAGTAGCCTTACAATGGTCCACGTGACTTGGCTCCCATTCCCTTTTTAATCTCCTATCCCACTACTCTCTCCTTGGTATTCCCCTGTCCAACTACACTGGCCTCCTTGGTG
>NC_138370.1:137216563-137338421 GCF_054177405.1 Leptonychotes weddellii
TGTACCACAAGTAAGAATAGGAACCAGTGATTACCATTTGTTCATCACATTCCTTGTCAGGGCAAGGATATCTCAGGGGATTTTTTTTTCAAGTTTTTATTTAAACTCCAGTTAGTTAACAGACGGTGTAATATTAGTTTCGGGTGTGCAATATAGTGATTCAACACTTCCATACAATACCCAGTGCTCATCACAAGTGCACTCCTTAATCCCCATCACCTATTTTACCCATTCCCCCCCACCTCCCTTCTGCTAACCATCAGTTTGTTCTCTATAGCTAAGAGTCTGTTTCTTTGTTTTTCTTTTCTTGTTCCCCCCTAAGTCCATCTGTTTTGTTTCTTAAATTCCACACATGAATGAAATCATGATACTCGTCTTTCTCTAATTTCACTTAGCATAATATTCTCTAGCTCCATCCACATCATTGCAAATGGCAAGATTTCATTCTTTTTGATGGCTGAGTAATATTTCACTGTGTGTGTGTGTGTGTGTGTGTGTGTGTGTGTGTGTGTGTACACACCACCTTTTCTTTATCCATTCATCACTTGATGGACATTTAGGCTCTTTCCATAATGTGGAAATTGTGGATAATGCTGCTATAAACATTGTGGTGCATGTATCCCTTCAAATCAGTATTTTTGTGTCCCTTGGGTAAATACCTAGTAGTACAATTGCTGGGTAATAGGGTAGTTCTATCCTTAACTTTTTGAGGAACCTCCATACTGTTTTCCAGAGTAGCTGCACCAGTTTGTGTTCCCATCAACAGTGTAGGAGGGTTCCCCTTTCTCTGCATCCTCTCCAATACCTGTTGTTTCCTGTGTTGCTAATTCTGGCCATTCTGACAGGGGTGAGGTAATATTCACTATAGTTGTGATTTGTATTTCCCTGATGATGAGTGATGTTGAACATCTTTTCATGCGTCTGCTAGCCATCGGTATGTTTTCTTTGGAAAAATGTCTGTTCATGTCTTCTGCCCATTTCTTAACTGGATTATTTGTTTTTTGGGTGTTGAATTTGATAAGTTCTTTATAGTTTTTGGATACTAACCTTTTATCAGATATGTCATTTGCCAATATCTTCTCCCATTCCATCAGTTGCCTTTTAGTTTGATTGTTTCCTTCACCGTGCAGAAGCATTTTATTTTGATGCAGTCCCAAGAGTTTATTTTTAATATACTCTGGTTTCACTTCAGATCGTATAAATCTTTTGCCTTTTACCAAGAGTTTATTTTTGCTTTTGTTTCCCTTGCTTCGGGACACATATCTATTAAGAAGTTGCTATAGCCAGTGTCAAAGAGGTTACTGCCTGTGCTCTGCTCTAGGATTTTAATGGTTGGTTTCCTGTCTCACATTTAGGTCTTTCACCCATTTTGAATTTATTTTTGTATATAGTGTAAGAAAGTGGTCCAGTTTTCCCAACATTGTTTGTTGAAGAGATTTTTTCCCATTGGATATCCTTTCCTGCTTTGTCAAAGATTCACTGACCATACAGTTGTGGGTTCATTTCTGGATTTTCCATTCTGTTCTATTGATCTATGTGTCTGTTTTTGTGCCAGTATCATACTGTCTTCATCACTAAAGCTTTGTAATATAGCTTGAAGTCTGGAATTGTGACGCCTCCAGCTTTGCTTTTCTTTTTCAAGATTGCTTTGGCTATTCAGGGTCTTTTGTGGTTACATACAAACTTTAGGATTGTTTGTTCTAGCTTTGTGAAAGATGCTGGTGGTATTTTGATAGGGATTACATCAAATGTGCAGATTGCTTTGGGAATACAGACATTTTAACAATATTTGTTTTTCCAATCCATGAGCATGGAATGCTTTTCCATTTCTTTGTGTCTTCTTCAATTTCTTTCATAAGTGTTCTATAGTTTTCAGAGTACTGATCTTTTACCTCTTTGGTTAGGTTTATTCCTAGGTATCTTATGGTTTTAGGTGCAATTATAAATGGGATTGATTCCTTGATTTCTCTTTCTGCTGCTTCATTATTGGTGTATAGAAATGCAACAGACTTCTGTACTCTGATTTTTTATTCTCACGGGATTTTTAAAGGGAATTCCCCAACACTGGGCTGAATAGTGGTCTACAGGGTCACTGGGCCTCTTCCTGAGATTTTCTCTTTTACCCTCCCCAAATCCTCTCCCTTCCTGATAATAGCATTGTTCATTCTACAGAACATATGTTTTATTATAGAAATTGATACCTTAAAAGAAAAATGTTTTAAATAGTTATTCAAGGGTAGATTCTGAGCGACTTCTGCATGCCTAGCATTGTGATCAGTAAAAGGTGAAGATTAGGCGGCAAGGGGAATGAGGAAAGGCAAGCACAGTAAAGAGAGATCTGTTTGTAACCACATGGAGCTCACAATCCATTGGACCGACAAGACTATTACTATAAGTTAACAAGTAATATAATATGGTGTTTCATGCCATAGAAACAATAGCATATTTAGCACTGGAGGAGACCAAATTCCTTGTGGTTTAACCTGGACTAGGTCTTGAATGGTAGGAGAAAGAAACAGAGAAGATAGTGGAGGTCAGTCTCTAGATAAGCCTGGCCAAAGTCAATCAGACAACCCACCCTGTCCCTCCTATGGGCCTCCCTTCCACAATGTAGCCATATGGGGCAGTGAGGGCCACAAATAACCTCAGGGGAAATCAAACAGGCCATAGTTTTGGGGGGTTTTTTTACGTTTTTAATTCCAGTTTGCTAATATACAGTGTTATTTTAGTTTCAGGTGGACAATAAAGTAATTCAATAGTTCCATACATCATCCTGTGCTCATCATCACAAATGCACTCCTTAATTTCCATCACCTATTTAACCCATAAATAGGCCACAGATTTTGGTCTCACTTTATGTCCCCCTTTAGGATTGTTCAACACATAGAACCCAATTCTCATAAAACACAAAATTAAAATACTATGGGGCGCCTGGGTGGCTCAGTCGGTTAAGCGGCTGCCTTCGGCTCAGGTCATGATCCTGGAGTCCCCGGATCGAGTCCCGCATCAGGCTCCCTGCTCAGCAGGGAGTCTGCTTCTCCCTCTGACCCTCCCCCATCTCATGCTCTCTCTCTCTGTCTCATTCTCTCTCTCAAATAAATAAATAAAATCTTTAAAAAAAAAAAAATTAAAATACTATGACTAAGTCAGAAAATTCTTCCCTTTCTACAGAGAACCATTCTATGCACTTATTTTTGATCAGCTTTTCTCCAATGTGAGAATTTAAAATAGGAAACAACAAAAATATTTTGAAAGCAGGTACAAGATCAGGGCAAAGGGATCAGGTTCCAGAAGAGCAGGGCAAGAGTTAGGGTTCAAATACCAGGCTGACGGAATCAAGTCTTCAAGTCTGGTATGGCGTCACCCTGGAAGTGACAGTCTCCTCCCATTAAAGCCCTTTATACTCATGTAAGTACGACCATACAGGTCCTGGCTGTATGACCGTGGACACATTACTTACACTTATATAGAGAATGGGGGCAATCCTACCCATCCCCAAGGATATAGATATTGGAGATAATACAGACAAAGGTTTAAGACAGGGCCTAGGACAGAAATTACTCAAGGGGCATTTATTATTAGCATGGTTAATAATAATAATTTTAATACCACTCTTCCGCTCTATCAAAGCTTCTTGTTTCTTTCTGACTTTTTTTGCTATACCCAAATAACTAAAAAGTTACATGCTCAGATCCCCACAGGGCTTTCTTCTCCTGTTAGTGCTATGGGTCATCTTGGTTTAATCAGTCCATTTAAAGAATCACCAGCCATTCTTCTGGCTGACATTTTAATCAGGTTTTCCCAAGAATCCCAAAGGAGGGGGAAATGGAGTTGTAGTGAAAAAAAAATCCCCTTTTCTCTACATGCCAGTAAATTATAACTTTGTAGCTGCCTCAGAAAAAGAACAAAAGACACATGGCAGAACATTTTTCTGGCTGAAAAAATTGACAAAGCAGTAGAACCAAATTCCTTGCAGTATTGATGGTGGGGTGGAGAGTGCCAGACAGGGGCAGGGAACAAGTACAGTTCTGTAGAAGCTCAATAAATGCTTCAAACAGTGAATGAATAAATGAATGATGCAAGGAAGATTTAAGCTATTATTATTCACTTTTTATATTCTGCTGCTTCCAGAAAGGATTTGAGGTGGTTGAGAAATTAATTATATGAGTCAGAGTTTATATGTTCTGACAACTACCACAGAAGGTAAAACATTCAAAGATTCCAAGTAGCCCAAGAATGGGAGCATTAATTAATTAATGCTAACTCTTCCTGCCTGTGTGAAGGCCTCAGGCTAGTAACATTCTGAAATTGCTTAAAAGCAGTTATAGTCACAAAACCAAGGTACACCAGGAGTCCACTGGGAGCTTTAATAACATTACACCTGAGCTCTTTATGTCAGGAGGGAGCTCAAGAGACCGTTCACAGACTGAAGCAAGACGGGGAAAAAGCCTCACTCAGCAAATAACATGCCATTAACTTGGTGTGTGTGAATGGTACTCAGGGAAGCAGTAACTGAGTCAATAAAAAATCAGAGTGGATAAACAGGCCAAAATGGGAGGAGGGTGGGGGTGAAACTGCCAGTTGCCGAGGAAATACAGAGTGAGACAAGTTAGAATATATGGGTCACTATATCAGCATCTTAAATACAATGCACATTAAGGGGCACCTGGGTGGCTCAGTCATTGGGCGTCTGCCTTTGGCTCAGGTCAGTCCCAGGGTCCTGGGATCGAGCCCCACATCGGGCTCCCTGCTCGGCGGGGAGCCTACTTCTCCCTCTCCCACCCCCCCTGCTTGTGTTCCCTCTCTTGCTGTGTCTCTCTCTGTCAAATAAATAAATAAAATTTTTAAAAAAAAAATACAATGCACATTAAATAAATCGTAGTAGTGATATTATCATGAAGTGATGGAGGGAAGTGGTCATTTAATAAAAATAACGGCTAAAGTGTATCATGTGCTTACTACATTCATGGCACTGTCCTAAGCACTTTACCCATGTCTTAATCCTCATTTAAGCCTCACAACAGCCCCACAAGGCAGCTTCCACAATAATCCCTATTTTGCATTTGAGGGAACTGAGGCTAGTGACTTAACCTCAGGGAGGTTAAGGGACTTATTTTTCATATATTACCTCATTTAATCCTCACTACAATGCTTTGAGGGAGTAACCATTTCATAGTTAAGAAAAGTAAAGCACAGAGAGTTTAGTAATTTGGCCAAGGTCACACATTTAATAGCTACTCAACTAGGGCTCAGAGCCATCCACCCGACCCCAGAGCTGGTACTAACATGCTGGTTGCTGCATGAAATATGTTTAAATTCACCACAAGGACTATCTAGCATGAAAAGTTTGGTTTTCATAGTAATAATAATAGGAAATCCTTACATAGAACTCACTGTGGGCCAGGGACTGTTTTTAATAATTAACTTATCCTTACAATATCCCTCTGGGGAAAAGAGTATATTATGCCCATTTTACAGATGCGCTAACTCAAACAGGCAACATGCCTGACACAGAGTCACTAGTAAGTAGTTGAGCGAGACCATTTAGAATCTGTTTTTAACCACCCTGCTCTCCTGTCTAAGAATGATGTTTTGAGGCTGTGTTGAACAACATGACGATCGATAATGGTGAAAAAGAAATCAGCAACAGCAGGGAATTTGCTTCTGAAGCCTCATCTTATCACAGAAGGGTATTCACAACATCATTATGTCTCAGTGCCAACAATTCCTTCTAAAACTGGGAGAAAATCTTGTTCCCACGAAAGAGAAAACATATGAACATATGCAGAAGCACGGTGCTATACCGCAAACTATGGCAAGATGCAAAGACAGGACATGCTGCAGCCCAAGTACCTGCCATTTCCACCCCAAAGAGCAAACCCCTCTCTTTGGGGAGCAAAGCCATCACAACTGTTGATGCCGCCCACGAGTAACTAGAACAGCGGTTCCACTCCTGCATTCTCTCTGCCTTTGGAGAGCAGGCCATGACTTCATTTTATTTTTTCTATACCCTGCTGGTCTTTTCTATAAATGCTATTGTGTAAAGAGACCCATAAGGAGATAAAGTTGAGAGATGCTGGCCTGTTGAAAATACGTTTTGTAGCTACTCACAGAATGTGGATATGCCTGCCCGTACTAACTGTGCCAATGGGAGGCCCTCCAGAGGTATGAGCGCCTCTCCCCTCTGCTAAAACATCTCCATCTGCACAGTGTACTGTGGAGAGGCAGTCGCCAAAGATCAAACAAAACGGCTGCAAAGGACTAGTCTCCATTTTTATTAATGTTCTCAACTCCAGAAAAGCCCATATCCTCCAGTGGCAGTGTCTGTCCCACAAGGCAAAGCTTTTGACCCAGCGGGTGACTCATACTTTTGAGACCTTCCCATTCTCATCAGTGATTCCTATCTGCTAAACCTGCTAAGATGGAAGTCTTCTCCAGAGTATGCCTGGGGTCTGTAAATCAAAGGAGTAGCACCGGGCCCATATTTAAGGAACCTCAATTAGATGCCTCTTTCTGGATTCCCACACAACCCTATGTTTACCTCATCTCAACATACATCAATCACACAGTTTTGAAACTGCCCAGGAACATGACGGCGTGTCTCACCCAATAGGCAGTAATTTCTCTGTGACCAGAAAATAGGTTTAGTTTACTTTTGTTTCTGCAGAACTTAAAATTATACCTAGCTGATAAAAGCACTCAATAAATATAGTGACACAGGAAGCAGCCTACAGGGTAGTGCCAGCCTGAGCTACGTTAAAACAAAACCAAAAAGGAAGGAGTTAAAATGGTGGCATAGTAGGGAGACCCTGAGTTTGCCTGGTCCCTCAAACACAGCTAGATCAACATCAAATCATTTTGAACAACTAGGAAATTGATCTGAGGTTTAAGGAAACAATCCCCACAATTGGAGGGAGAGAACATGGCAGATGGGAGGTTAGGAGCCATGAACTGGGGGAGAGAAAAGCCATGATGCCATGAAGGGAAGGGAGCCCTTTTCATGGAACAAAGTCAGGGAGAGAGAGAGACAGCAAGAGAGAGAGAGCAGCATATAGGGTTCGCACAATATGCCGCAGCGAGGGGATCCCCCCAGGAGCACTGGGAGAGATAGTTCCCCTCCCCGGTGAACATCTGGAAGAGGGTATTTTTGCTTCTCCAAGGACAAAGGGCGTGCCAGAGCCAGCGAGTAGCTGTTCAGCAGCAGAGGACAGAGGCACATGCAGAGGGCAGATAACCTGGTCACAGCTTTTTGCTCTGCGTCACAATAGACTCCAGTCACCATGCACGCGCCATGCAACTACTTTTCTGGGACAGGATGGTGCTGGGCACACCACAAGGCTCTCTTCCAGGGGAGGGGAGCAGGTCCACATTTTCCCAGGCCCTTTAAGATTTAGAGTTTTGAATCCCAGCCACCAGCCAGAGATTAAACACAGGAGGACTGTGGTACCAGGCATGCTGACAGCTGGGCACAGGTTGAGGACAGCGATCTGACGAAAGCCTGGGACACAGGAGAGATTGTTCGCTTTTCTGTGAGGGCCTACTGAACAGCAGTGGCTGTGAGTTCCCCTCCCCCTGGGACAAAGAGGTCATCTTCCACCCCCACCACCAGTATGGTAGAATTTCATAGAGAAACACGGCGCCCCCAGTGGAGGCTGGAGTCACTTACACCAAACCCTATCCCCACCTCCACTGGCATCTTTGTAAGGGCAGGTCTGACTGTGAGCCAGTGCAGTGGGCCATTCCCTCTGAAGACCAACACAGGTCACCCCATATGTACCAGATCTGCTGATCATAGAGTGCTCCAAACTGTCAGCTTCTGTTCTGATGGAAATAGGACCAAGCATTTTTTTTTCTTTCTTTCTTTTTTCTTTGGTATCAGGTTTATAGTTTTTTGTCCATTTGTTGGCTTCTTTCCTTGTTTTTTGGATCAGGCTTCTTTTTTTTTCCTTCCTTTTCTTTTTTCCTTCTTTCTTTTTTATTCTTTGGAATCAGGCTTATAGTTTTTTGTTTGTTTGCTGTTTTGTTCCTTTTCCTTTTCTCGGATCAGGTTTTTTTTTTTCAATCAGGCTTATCTTTTTTAAAAAAAGATTTATTTATTCATTTGAGAGAGAAAGAGCACAGAGGGAGAGTGAAAGAGAGAAGCAGACTTCCCACCAAGCAGAGTGCCTAATGTGGGGCCCGATCCCAGGATTCTGGGATCATGACCTGAGCCGAAGGCAAATGCTCAACCGACTGAGCCACCCAGGTGCCCCTAATCAGGCTTACCTTAACAAGCAAATAAAAGCACACCTAGTTAAAGGTCCAAACACTCCCCACCGTAAGCAAGGAGGAACTCTGTAGAGGACTGACCTGTGGGAAAGAGCAGCCAAAACACAGCAGCAGAGTGCACACAGCGTACACCAGAAACACTTCTGAAGCACGAGGCACAGGACAGTGTATGACCCCTTCTTAATACAGTATTACTCTCAGGAGCAGGGAACATAACAAGCTTTCATAATACGCAAAAGACAGAAACTCAGACATAATGACAAGACAAAGGAATTCTCCCCAAAAGAAAGATCAAGAAGAAATCACAGCCAGGGATTTGCTCAAAACAGATATAAACAATATATCTGAACAAGAATTTAGAACAACAGTCATAAGAATCCTGGCTGGGCTTGAAAGAAGCATAGAAGACACCAGAGAAACCCTGGCTGCAGAAATAAAAGACCTAAAAGCTAGTCAGGCTGAAATAAAAAATGCTATAACTGAGATGTAAAACCAACTAGATGTAATCACAATGAGGATGGAAAAAGCAGAGGATCGAACAAGTGATACAGAAGATAAAATTATGGAAAATAATAAAGCTGAAAAGAAGAAGGAAAGAAAACTATTAGATCATGAATACAGACTTAGGGAACTCAGTGTTTCCACAAAGCACAGTAATACCAGTATCATAGGAGTCCCAGAAAAAGAAGAGTGGGGAAAAGGGGCAGAAGGTTTACTTGAACAAATTATAGCTTAGAACTTCCCTAATCTGGGGAAGGAAACAGGCATTCAAGTCCAAGAGGCACAGAGAACTCCCCTTAAAATCAACAAAAACACGGGCGCCTGGGTGGCTCAGTCGTTAAGCGTCTGCCTTCAGCTCAGGTCATGTTCCCAAGGTCCTGGGATCGAGTCCCACATCAGGCTCCTTGCTCAGCGGGGAGCCTGCTTCTCCCTCTCCCCCTCCCCCTGCTTGCGTTCCCTCTCTCACTGTGTCTCTCTCTGTCAAATAAATAAAATCTTAAAAAAAAAAATCAAAAACATGTCAATACCAAGACATATCATAGTGAAATATGCAAAATAAAAAGATAGAGAATTCTGAAAGCAGCTAGAGACAAAAGGTCCAACCTACAAAGGTGGCCACATAAGGTTAGCAGCAGACCTATCCACAGAAATTTGGTAGTCCAGAAAGGAGTGACATGATATATTCAACGTGCTAAATGGGAAAAATAGGCAGCTAAGAATACATTATCTAGCAAGGCTGTCCTTCAGAATAGAAGGAGAAATAGTTTCCAAGTCAAGCAAAAACTAAAGGAGTTTGTGAACACTAAACCATCTCTGTAAGAAATACTAAAGGGGACACTGAGCAGGCAAGAGAGACCAAAAGCAACAAAGACTAGAAAGGAACGGAGACAATCTAGAGGAACAGTGACTTTACAGGTAATACAATGGCACCAAATTCATATCTACCAACAATTACTCTGAATGTAAATGGACTCAGTGCTCCAAACAAAAGACACAGGGTATCAGAATGGATTAAAAAAAAAAAAAAAAAAAACAAGATCCTTTGATATACTGTTTACAAGAGACTCATTTTAGACCCAAAGACACCTCCAGATTAAAAGTGAAGGGATGGAGAACCATCTACCATGCTAATGGACATCAAAAGAAAGCTGGAGTAGCCATACTCATATCAGACAAACTAGAGTTTAAACTAAAGACTGTTATAAGAGATGAAGAAGGGCACTGTATCATAATAAAGGGGTGTATCCAAAAAGAAGATCTAACAATTGTGAATATTTATGCCTCCCAACTTGGGAGCAGCCAAATATATAAATCAATTAATAACAAACATAAAGAAACTCATTGATAATAATACAATAATAGCAGGGGACTTTAACACCCCACTCACAGCAATGGACAGATCACCTAAGCAGAAGATCAACAAGGGAACAATGGCTTTGAATGACACGATAGACCAGATGGACTTAGCTGACATAATCAGAGCATTTCATCCTGAAGCAACAGAATCACATTCTTTTCAAGTACACATGGAACAGCCTCCAGAATAGATCATGTACTGGGTCACAAATCAGACCTCAACCAATACAAAAAGACTGAGATCATACCATACATATTTTCAGACCACAACACTATGAAACTGGAAGTCAACCACAAGAAAAAATTTCAAAAGACCACAAATACATGGAGGTTAAAGAACATCCTACTAAAGAATGAATAAGTTAACCAAGAAATTTAAGAGGAAATTTTAAAAAATACATGGAAGCAAATGAAAATTAAAACAGGACAGTCCAAAACCTTTGGGACACAGCTGTCATAAGAGGGAAATATATAGCAATACAGGCCTTCCTCAAGAAGCAAGAAAAGGGGGCGCCTGGGTGGCTCAGTCATTAAGCATCTGCCTTCGGCTCAGGTCGTGGTCCCAGGGTCCTGGGATCGAGCCCCACATCAGGCTCCCTGCTCAGCGGGAAGCCTGCTTCTCCCTCTCCCACTCCCCCTGCTTGTGTTCCCTCTCTCGCTGTGGCTCTCTCTGTCAAATAAATAAATTCTTTAAAAAAAAAAAAAAAAAAGAAGCAAGAAAAGTCTCAAATATACAACCTAAGCTTACACCTAAAAGAGCTGGAAAAAGAACAGCAAATAAACTCTAAAACCAGTAGAAGAAGGGAAATAATTAAGGTTACAGCAGAAATAAATGATATAGAAATTTAAAAAAACAGATCAACAAAACTAGGAGCTGGTTCATGAAAGACTTAATAAAACTGATAAACCCCTAGCCAGACTTATCAAAAAGAAAAGAGAAAGGACCCAAGTAAATAAAATCACAAATGAAAGAGATCATAATGAATACCTCAGAAATACAAACAATTATGAGAAAATATTATGAGCAATTATATGACAACAAATTGGGCAATCTGGAAGAAACAGATAAATTCCTAGAAACATATAAACTACCAAAACTGAAGCAGGAAGAAATAGAAAATTTGAACAGACCCATAACCAGCAAAGAAATTGAATCAGTAATCAAAAATATCCCAACAAACAAGACCCCAGGGCCAGATGGCTTCCCAGAGAAATTCTGCCAAACATTTAAAGAAGAATTAATACCTATTCTGCTGAAGCTGTTCCACAAAATAGAAACGGAAGACAAACTTCCAAACTCATTCTTTGATGTCAGCATTACCTTGATTTCAAAACCAAAGACCCCACTAAAAAGGAGAATTACAGACCAATATCCCTGATGAACACGGATGCAAAAACGTTCAACAAGATACTAGCTAATTGAATCCAACAGTGCATTAAAAGGATCATTCACCATGATCAAGTAGGATTTATCCCTAGGCTGCAGGGGTGGTTCAATATCTGCAAATCAATGTGATACACCACATTAATAAAGGAAAGGGTAAGAACCATATGATCCTCTCAATAGATGCAAAAAAGCATTTGACAAAATACAGCATCATTTCTTGATAAAAACCCTCAAGAAAGTAGGGATGGAAGGAACATGCCTCAACATCATAAAGGCTATATATGAAAGGCCCACAGCTAATCTCATCCTCAATGGGGAAAAACTGAGAGCTTTCCCCCCAGGGTCAGGAACACAACAGGGAGGTCCACTCTCACCACTGTTGTTCAACACTGTACTGGAGGTCCTAGCCTCAGCAATCAGACAACAAAAAGAAATAAAAGGCATCCAAATTGGCAAAAAAGAAGTCAAACTTTCCTATTAGCAGACGACATGATACTCTATGTAGAAAACCCAAAAGAGTCCACCAGATTTACCGGAATTGATATATGAATTCAGCGAAGCTGCAAGATATAAAATCAATGAACAAAAATCTGTTGCATTTCTATACACCAATAATGAAACAGCAGAAAAAGATATCAAAGAATCGATCCCATTTACAATTGCACCTAAAACCATAAGATACCTAGGAATAAACCTAACCAAAGAGGTAAAATATCTGTACTCTGAAAACTATAGAACACTTATGAAAGAAACTGGAGAACACAAAGAAATGGAAAGACATTCCATGCTCATGGATTGGAAGAACAAATATTGTTAAAAAATCTATACTCCCCAAAGCAATCTACACATTCAAAGCAATTGCTATCAAAATACCACCAGCATTTTTCACAGAGCTAGAACAACAATCTTAAAATTTGTAACAGACCAGAAAAGACACCAAATAGCCAAATTAATGTGGAAAACGAAAAGCAAAGCAGGAGGCATCACAGTTCTGGACTTCAAGCTGTATTACAAAGCTGTAATCATCAAGACAGTATGGTACTGGTACAAAAACAGACACATAGATCAATGGAATAGAATAGAGAACCCAGAAATGGACCCACAACTGTATGGTCAACTAATCTTCAACAAGGCAGGGAAGAATACCCAATGGAAAAAAGACCGTCTCCTCAACAAATGGTGTTCAGAAAACTGGACAGCAACATGCAAAAGAATGAAACTGGACCATTTTCTTACACCATACACAAAAATAAATTCAAAATTGATGAAAGACTTAAATGTAAGACAGGAAACCATCAAAATCCTAAAGGAGAAAACAGGCAGCAACCTCTTTGACCTCAGCCGTAGCAATTTCTTACTAGACACACTGCCTGGGGCAAGGGAAACAAAAGCAAAAATAAACGATTGGGATCTCATCAAGTTAAAAAGCTTCTGCACAGCAAAGGAAACAATCAACAAAACTAAAAGGCAACCAATGGAATGGGAGAAGATATTTGCAATAACATATCAGATAAAGGGTTAGTATTCAAAATCTATACAGAACTTATTTAAAAAAAAAGAACTTATTAAACTCAACACCCAAAAACAATCTAGTTAAGAAATGGGCAGAAGACATGAATAGACACTTCTCCAACGAAGACATCCAGATGGCTAACAGACACATGAAAAGATGCTCAACATCACTCATCATCAGTGAAATACAAATCAAAACCACAACAAGATACCACCTCACACCTGTCAGAATGGCTAAAATTAACAACTCAGGAACCAACAGGTGTTGGTGAGGATGTGGAGAAAGGGGAACCCTCCTACACTGTTGGTAGGAATGCAAACTGGTATAGCTACTCTGAAAAACAGTATGGCGGTACCTCAAAAAGCTAAAAGAACTATTGTATGGCCTAGCAATTGCACTACTAGGTATTCATCCAAAGGATACAAAAATGCTGATTGAAGGAACATATGCACCCCAATGTTTACAGCAGCACCATCAACAAGAGCCCAATTATGGAAAAAGCCCAAATGTCCATCAACAGATTAATGGATAAAGAAGATGTGGTGTATACACACATAGACACACAAACTGGAATATTACTCAGTGATCAAAAAGAATGAAATCTTGTCATTTGCAACAACCTGGATGGAACTACAGTGTATTATGCTAAGCAAAATATGTCAGTCAGAGAAAGACAAATATCATATGATTTCATTCATATGTGGAATTTAAGAAATAAAACAGATGAAGGGAAGGGAAGGAAAAATAAAATAAAAACAGAGAGGGAGGCAAACCATAGGAGACTCTTAAATATAGAGAACAAACTGAGGTTTGCTGGAAGGGAGGTGGGTGGGGGATGGGCTAAATGGGTGATGGGCATTAAGGAGGGCACTTGTTTGGATGAGCACTGGGTATTGTACATGGGTGATGAATCACTGGATTCTGCTCCTGAAACCAGAGCTGCACTGTATGTTAACTAACTTGAATTGAAAGAAAAAAGGAAGGAAGGAAGGAAAGGAGGGAGGGAGGAAGGGAGGGAGGGAGGGAGAAATCTATTCCTATAAACTCAAAAATAAATAAATAAATAAAACAAGACCAAAAAAATGGGGGCTCATTTTCATCATCCTCATTGAGCACTTATGTCACTATAGCAGATATTTTGATAGGTTGTCTCATTTTGTTGTTGTTGTTAATGATTTTATTTTTTTAATTATTTTTATTATTATGTTCAATGGTTGTCTCATTTTATACTTACAAGCAACCTAATTATATAAATAACATAATTATTCTTATTTTACAGATGAGAAATGGAAGCTCAGAAGGGTTAAGTAACTTGTCCAAGATCATGCAATTAGTGATCTAAGCTGGGATTTGAAACCAGGAAATTTGATTCCAGCTTGCATTAAATTAAACACACCTCCACTCAAGATGCAAGTTCCATTTTTCCATTTTGTGATTCTACCTCTTCCCCAGCCCTCTTTTCCCCTTGGTGCTCTTTATCATTAACTTTACACCTAAATAAAAATGGCTGGAAGGTAGAATACACAGGACCCTCAGTACTGAACCTAAACCCACACTCAACTCTTATATTTCAGATCAGACCAGATGGACCTAGGTTGGAACATCTTGGTCCTGATCAGAATCCATCTCTGTGGTGGAGGGAGAGGCCCCTCTGGTGGAAGCATATACTCCAGCCCCAATTCTGCCTCAGGCCCACAGCCCAGCTGACCTTGGACAAGTTTCCAGCTTCTCTGAGACCTATTTAAAACATGAAGATAGGGGCACCTGGGTGGCTCAGCCAGTTAAGCAGCTGCTTTCGGCTCAGGTCATGACCCCAGGGTCCTGGGATCGAGCCCCGCATCAGGCTCCCTGCTCAGGGAGCCTGCTTCTCCCTCTCCCTCTGCCTGTCTCTCTGCCTACTTGTTCTCTCTCTCTCTCTGTCAGATAAGTAAATAAAATCTTTAAAAAAAAAAAAAACATGAAGATAATCATTCCTGCCCTGCATTTTTCCTGGACTAGTTTCCATGAAGACTGCCTAACGGCCACAATAAATGAGAGCACTTTGAATATCCTGTTGTACTCTCTGCCAATGATGAGACAGTGTTGGGATCCAATGACTCTTATTTAGGCAATGGAGGTGAATTGCTTTTATTCACTTATCTTCTGTATCTAATAAAAAGGAGCAAGGAAGCAAACCTCCTTTCTAAGAAAGAGACACAGAGACATAAAAAGAGAATGAGACAGAGAGGAGAAAGGCAACAGAGATGGGACACAGGCAATGAGACAGGGAGGGAGGACTGAGACAGAATCAGAGCCAAAGAGACAGAGGCAGAGGGCTAAAGATAGAGACAGAGAGAGGAGACAGAGGACCCAAAGCTAAGACAAAGTTTCATGTCTATTCCTTTAGATGCAATAAGCAAATTGCCTCCAAGACTGGGCACAAACCTAATTTTAATAACTTGAATTCTTTCTTTCCCCAACTGGTTGATGTTGAATTTCCTCCTCTTTAGTTGTCCCTCTACTGCACAACAGTACTCAACCCACATCAACTAATCACTTAAGTATATATCAAGCAGGAGTAGGGTCCTGTTTAGAAAAGCCATATTGCCAAGTAAAGAAGCATTTCAGTTGCACCTGGCTTGTGACTCAGCATTTTCCCACCTGGGTCTCCTGGAGCATTCCCTGCTCAGCATCTTACCCTCACTGTTGTTACCAGCCCCTGGGCAAAAATGTGTTGGCCAGCTTGGGGCTCACTAAATGAGGCTGGACTGCACCAGATAACTTGGTGATGAGAGCCCAAACTCTCTGGCCAGTGTTTACATTAAGATCATGAAGACTAACAACCTGTCACAGTCTCAAGAATGATAAGCCTACTTCTGAAGAATGACAGTAATGTTCCCTTCTGCTTTAAAGGTGAAAGGTAGGACCCACATTTGTGGTGGGAACATTAGTCCTTGAGTTCAAGTCCTAAAAGCCTGATGACTGACCCTTCCAGAGATCTAGCTCCTGGCTATAGTATAGATCACCTCAAAGACTGCTCATTTAAGGCACTCTCTCCATGTCCTTTACTGACACCCTTCTTCCTTCCTAGATGGAAGTGAATAGCTACATGCCTTCCATTTGTCTCTTGCATCACAATTTCCCTTTCAAACACATCTGATCCCCTCAGCCTCCTGAAGTGATGATAAAGATAGGAAAGGTAAGACTCAGAGTATGTAGTTTGCTAATTAATACTCATGGAGCATCTGCTATGCCAGGTACTGTCTGAGGCCATTACACAAGCTACCTCATGTAAACCTCTGATCCTAGCAGCAAGGAAGTTATTACTTGCCCCTGATTCAGAGATGTGGAAACTCAGATTCAAGAGGCTGAGTGGCTCATGTACAGTCATGTAGCATTCAGAGAGCTGTGGCTGGGACGGACACCTTTGACTCCACATTTAGCCATACCAGCAGATTCCCTACATTCACCCCAAAATCTCAGTGGGTAGATCAGGTTTGTCCTGGCCAATAACAACTTGAAAAACAAAGTTCTGGAACCCTCCATTTGTGTACCATCAATAATTCCTTTGACTTGCCACTTCCCCTCTCTGTGCACTCAATAAAATGGAAGTGCTTGCTACTTAAAGAGGCTTCTAGGAAATCCAAAACCTTACTTGTAGTAGTACCCTTACTACAAGTGTCTTGAACAATGAAAATTGCTTTCCTAAGTGAAACTAGACTCGAGTGGTTTGTTCTGCCCTGTTATAGTCGTCCCAGTCAGTAGAAGTGTTTGTGTGATTTTTTTCAAAGTTCTGAAAACAACCAGAGGAGATAATAAAATACCATCCTCTTTATTGAAGTCTGAGATTCCCTAAAGCTGAAGACTGAAAATTGTGGTGTTTGATTGCCCTAAATGAAAATGTTGGAAAATAAAGAATCCCCTTGGCTCTAACCTTCAAGGAGCAAACCATGCCCAGAGGCAAGGAAACACAGCCAGTCTAATACATTCTCCCTCTGCTAAATTCCACATTCTGCAAAAATTCTCTCTCCTACATAACTACATTAGTGCAGAAGGCAATCAATTCGAAAATGCCAGGTTCATCCTAAGGGATCCCGACTGCAGAACAAAAACTCTAAGCAGTTCAGTACCAAAACTTAAGTGGCTAACCCCTTATTCTCTGTGTGGCACCCTCTTAGAAATACTCGTGCACTCTTGGTTTTCAAAGTGAAAGCTTCTCCTAATGAACCATGGATTATGTTGTTACAGTCTGATGTGAGGCAAGGCCTTTGTCACCAATTGGAGGACCATCCAATCAGAAAGCCTTTGTCACCAATTGGAGGACCATCCAATCAGAAAGCCTTTGTCACCAATTGGAGGACCATCCAATCAGAAAGCTTCAAGAAGGACTGGTTTAGGTCTACAGCACCCTCTAATAAGACCATCACCTCTCTACAATAACTACATATAACAGTGACTCTAGATGTACTCTTCCTCCTATTAACTAATCCACTGTTTATGTTTCAGGTTGATTATAAGAAAGCACTCCACACTTTCTGAGAGCACACTGAAGGAAAGCCACTATATAACAATCCTAATAAATTGAAAGCCTCATTAGTCCCACTGCCGTTCCTGCCACTGCTATCAGATGTCATGAGAAAATAGGTAAGTGAGAAAGGACTGCTAAACACTTACTGTAGACACCAAATTTGAGGAATAAGTCATGGTGGGCAGGGAGGGTTTGAGTAGGACTTTATTTAGAAAAATGGAAGTATGTATTGAGAGAATATGTATATATTTATATTTAACAGAATATAGGTTCTAAACACCTTTAAACACTAAGTCTTAATGTGGAGGAATTTTTTCATTTATGTTCCCCCAAAAAGAACTGAATGACAACCCAATTTAAGATCCATCACTTCCCGTTTGACTTTTACAGAATGATCATAAAGAGGGTTATTTTTGCAAAAATATTCAAAAGTTTCTTCAGTTTTCTCAGGGGTCTCTATTTTCCTTTGATATTCTTTGATCATTCTTTTGAGTCATTTTTCTAGTTATTATGGCTATGTAACAGATTACCCCCAAAACTTAATGGCTTAAAATAACAACGCCTACCTTGTTAATACATTCTCCCTCCGCTAAATTCCACATTCTGCAAAAATTCTCTCTTCTACCTAGAAGCAGCTCAGTACCAAAACTTAAATGGTTGACTCCTTAATAAGCAATCTGAGCAGGGCACAGTGGGGACAGCTTGTCACTGCTCCACTTGTCATCACCTGGAGCAGTCAAAGACTGGGGGCTAGGATCATCTGCCAGCCTGCCATTCATATGTCTGGCACCTGGGCTGGGAAGACTCAGCTGAAAGCCAAAACAGGAAGGACTCCTCAGGCTTCTTCCTCTCTCTCACTGGTCTCACCACATGGTCTATCCAACGTAATGGCTTCAGGAGGCTGGATTTTACACATGGCACCTCAGAGCCCCTGAGAGAGAAGGCCGAAGCCATATCACTCTTTATGACCTAAGCTGGGAAGTCACACAGAATTACCGTTCTATCATATTCTTCTATTCCTTAGAAGCAAACCTCTAAAGCCAGCCTGTTTTCAAGAAGAGATGAATTAAGGTCTACCTTTTATGAGAGGGGTGTCAAAGAATTTGTGGACATGTTTTAAAATTACCAAAAGTGTCTATCATGTCATCTTCTTTGTTGACTTTCTCTTCTGATTTTTGACTGATTCAGTTCTGCCAGATCCATATGTCATTGGTTCTGTGTAAATTTGGCATCAGGTCCGTAACAGCTGGGATTTCAATCTCTTTTATTCAGGGCCAGTCTCGATACCTGCTACATGTAAGGTGCCCAATAAATATTTGTTGAATTAATGACTGACTCAACAGTTATCCAGTATTGATTTAGTCACCTCATGAAATCCTGCATCCTTTATATGACTTGCAATTTTACTTTACAACTAGTTTTCCTTGTCATTGTACTGTATTATCTGAAGTTAACAACTTGAGGCAATCAGCAAGAGACTAGTTTCGAAAAATGTTGATTAGCAGAGATAAAAACTAATGCTACCCAAAGATATTGAAATGGGGATTAATATTTTAAGTGGTCACTTCATTTTGCAGGGGAACATAAGGAGCTCTGTTCCCCACATGAAAGCTCATAATTGCAAGAGCCCAAATAATGAAGACTTAAATAACAAGGACTCTCAGAATACCTTTCAGCAAGTCAGAATCTCTCGTCACTTCAGGCTTTCCAGTTGCAGAAGGGCAATACCTCCCAAGTTTTAGCTTTTTGATGATTTTAGAACTTAGAATTTTAGGCCAGGGTCAAAGATATAGATGGACAGATATTTATTATCTATAATAACAAAGTTATAATTAACACTAGTCAGCATCAAGTTCTCTGATTTCAAACTATATTTCAATGCTACAGTAATCATAACACAATGGTGTTAGCATAAAAACAGACATATAGCTCAATGGAACAGAAAACAGAGCCGAGAAATAAACCCAAACATATATGGTCAATTAGTTTACAATAAAAAAGCCAAGAATATACAATGGGAAAGGACATTCTCTTCATTAAATGGTATTGGGGAAACTGGACAGATACATGCAATAGGATGCAACTGGACCACTATCGTACACCATACACAAAAATCAACTCAAAATGATTAAAGATTGGAATGTAAGACTTGAAATCATAAAACTCCTAGAAGAAAACATAGGTAGTAAACTCTTTGACACTGGTCTTTGTGATGATTTTTTGGATCTGATACGAAAAGTAATGGCAACAAACACAAAAATAAACTGGTTGGACTACATCAAACTAAAAAAGGAAACCATAAATAAAATGAAAAGGCAACCTACCAAATTAGAGAAAATATTCACAAATCATATATCTAATAAAGGGTTAGTATCCAAAATATATAAAGAACTCATACAACTCAATAGCAAAAAAAAAAAAAAAAGAACAAACATTCCAATTAAAAAATGGGCAAAGGATCTGAATAGACATTTTTCCAAAGACATACAGATAAACAGCAGGCATATGAAAATATGGTAAACATCACTAATCATGAGGGAAATGCAAATCAAAACCACAATAAGGTATCACTTCCTACCAGTCAGAATGGCTATTATCAAAAAGACAAAAAATAACAAGTCTTGGTAAGGATGTGGAGAAAGGGGAACATTTGTGCACTGTTGGTAGGAATGTAAATTGATGCAGCCACTATGGAAAGCAGTATGGAGTTTCCTCAAAAAAATAAAGATCGAACTACCATGTTATCCAGCAATTCCACCTCTGGGTATTTACCCAAAGAAAATGAAAACACGAATTTAAAAGATCCCCCACATTCACTGCAGCATTATTCACAATAGCCAAGACATGGAAACAATCTACACGTCCATCTATGGAAGAATGAATAAAGAAGATGTAGGTTGTGTGGGGGGGGGCGGGGTACTATTCTTTAAAAAGAATGAAATCTTGTCATTTGAGACAACATGGATAGACTTGGAGGGCATTATGCTAAGTGAAATAAGTTAAACAGAGAAAGATAAGTATACCCTATGACCTCACATGTGGAACCAAGTTCATGGATACAGAGAAGAGATTATGGTTGTCTGGAGTGGGGTGAGGGGAGAAAGGGGGGGAAAGAGGGTTGAAAGGTACAAATTTCCAGTTATAAAATGAGTAGCCATGGGGATGTAATGTATAGCATGGTGACTACAGTTAATAATACTAAATTGCATACTTGCAATATGGATCTGAAATGAAATATGGATAGTGGATCCTGAAAACTCTCATTACGAGAAAAAAAATTTATAACTATGCATGGCAATCAATGTTGACTTACATTTTGGATGTAAAATGGATCATTTGTTATATATACAAATATCGAGTTCTTACACTGTACACATAAAACTAATATAGTGTTATTCCAGTTCTTCCTCAACTAAAAAATGGCTTAAAAATAATCTAAAAAATTCAGATGACATTTAAAATAGCTATCTAATTATCATTTACTATGCATCAGGAATTGTGCGTTCCATGTATTATCTCATGTAATCTTTACAGCAAACCTTTGAAATAGGTGTTACTATTTCCAATGCTCAAATAAATTACAGACTTTCCTCTGGCAATATGATGGGAACAGGACCAAACTCAAGACTAACAGCAGAGCCCATGCTGTTAACAGCCATGCCTTCTCACCTCCCATTACTGCAGTGCAGAATGACTACATTAGGCCTGGCTATGAAACTAGTCATACTGGGACCAGAACCCTAGTAAGGATCTGTCTCAGGTCTCAGTAAAGGACATGAAGTTACAAGAAGGACTAGAATGGCCCAGTTATAACCCAGCTTCATCAACAGCTTTCTATAGAGGCTGCCACATATCCTTCCCTCTGCTGGTTTCTGGGCACTTTCTGAATAACTCTAATTCAAAACTCTCTTTCAATTAAACAGAGCACATTTTTTTCCCTGATGACTAAGTCATTGCTTCCACCCTATCTTAAGATTACACAGAATAAGGGTCTGACCCATTTTTAAGTACTATATTCAGAATACCATATTTTTAAAAGCAAGCTAAAAATTAGAGATAGCAAGGACCTTTGTCCCTAAAGCTGATCTACAAAGACTCAAAACAGTTTACAGACATTATCAAAGTCACTGTCACAACAAAGCTAGCATTATCCTCTCCATTTTGCTTATGGAGAAACTGAAATAAGGAAATTATATGACTTTGGCACTGGACAGAGATGCTTCTGTTGACCCTGTTACAGGAGCTGGCTGGGAGGAGGTTGGGGGAGAGGGAGACTAGCAGTGGTCTAGACCAGTTTTCAAACGACTTCATCAAACATGGCTCAATACCCTGGAGATAAAAGGGTGGCACTTGGGCAGGACCCTCTTCAACTAGAAGAGCCGGGTTTTGCATAGATTTTATCTGCTTTACTGATTAGGATTTTGTGAAAGATTTCCTTTTAACAAAGGTATTGACATCTAAAAATCTGATAAAACCACTGACCTGGAGATAGGGTATACCACGTTTAACAAATAAACATTTAGTAATAGTCAATGGCTATTCTACAAGTCCAAAAGCAATCGCTAGTGACAAACTGCCTCTATGAGCTATGCTCAACACATTACAGGTATTAACATTTCATCATGGTAAACTATCATTTTACTGATGAAGAAACTGAAGCTTAGAAAAGTAACTTGCCTATGATCATCAGGCTAGCAAGTGGTGGAACCAGGATGAAGCCAAGCAGTTTAAGCTCCTTTACTTCAGGGGCTCCAAGCGCGGGCTCCTGTGGTGTCAATCTGATGTCTGCCAAGGTACCAGGCTGCAGCAACCAAAACACTCCGTTCCATCGCCCTGGGGGTCCGCTACCCTCCCGGCAGGGCCTGGCAGCAGCCAAAGGCCCAAAAGTTGTCCCTGGAGCCTTTCCACAAAGTACAGCCCCAGGGCATTGTGCGCGCGGGCGCGCACGCGCTCTCTCTCATTCTCTCCCTCTCTGACTCAGTCCAAGTGCCAGCACTCTGCAGCGGGGCAGCTGGCCTCTTCATCCAAGCCCCTCAACCAGGAAATGTTCTCTTGGGAACACCATTGAGGATACCCCCCGGCCTGGTCTGGGAGGTAAAATGAGAGGTTTCCCAGGAAGGGAAGCAGGACATGGCTGAAGCCTTTGGGACGTTCACCCTGTGGCTTAGCCGAGGTGCAGAGTGGAGAAGTAAGGCCAAGTCCAAATACTGGAGCAGGAAGAGGACGGGCTCGGATACCGTGAACGTGAGCAGCGTCTAGGAGGGCGGAAGAAAGCAGACCCAATTCGCGGCCACCGCCTAGCGGCAGGCTGATCTCGCGAGATCTCGGAAGTTTTCCCGGGGCTGCCCGGAGGATCCCGGAATGAGAAACACACCAAGTGCAAGAGGCGTGTCCCTTCCTTTAGACAGTCGGTATGCATTCTGGTTCCCGCCACTTTTCAGGTAAACCCCAGTCTTCACGGACACCTACCCGCTCAGCGCAGCCTCCACCCCCGTCAGAGCCACAGTGCTGCCGGGGCTCACCCCAGGGGCTCCTCTGGGTGTGGAGGTTGTGCCCCGGCCCACGGAGGTGCAGGGGTGGGACCGCCAGAGGTGCGGCGGGTCAGTGAACTGCGCGTATGCGGCCAAAGGTGTCTAGCCTGCGGGAGGCAGGGAAGCAGGGCCTATGGGTGCGGGCTCCCGCGGCACCATACCGACCTCTGCTACGGTCCAAGGACGCAGCAACCCCAAACAGCCCGTGCTGTGTACCAGTCTGTTACTCAGTCTCTAACCCAGTTAATGACCTCACCCATTCCTGAAGCTCCTGACAGAAAAGAACTAGCAACTTGTACTCCGTACGAAGACTACAAAACAAAAGCAGGGTGTTCTATAACAAAAAATTGGGGCGGCCTTCGTCCTGAGTTCCTGGAAGGGAGCCTCTAAATCCTTGGAATTTCCAGTAATAGAAGTGTCTTTCATGCCTAGTTAATGAAGCCCCTGTTAAAAACGACACAGACTATATCTTGGGTGAGTTTCCCAAGCTATATCTTGGGTTGCTCAATCGGTTCAGCCTCTGACTCGATTTCTGCTCAGCTCATGATCTCAGGGTCAAGATCGAGCCCCACATGGGGCTCCATGGTAGGCATGGAGCCGACTGAAGATTCTCTCCCTCCGCCTGCCCCTCCCCACCTCATGCACGCGCACTCAAATCTCTGTCTCTCACAAAAAGAGAATCTAAGATTTTGTTCCTCGTTAAAATAAAAAAAAACAGTACTTGGGTGCACCTAACATTCTTTTGCACTGTTCTTCAGACCTCTAACTAGCTATAAGTCTGGATACAGACTTTAAAAACACTAAATAAGTGGGGCGCCTGGGTGGCTCAGTCAGTTAGGCGGCTGCCTTTGGCTCAGATCATGATCTCAGGGTCCTGGGATGGAGCCCCACATCAGGCTCTCCTCTCGGTCAGCGGCGAGTCTGCTTTTCCCTCTCCTTCTGTGATCTCTCTTTCTTTGTCTCTCTCAAAGAAATAAACTCTTTAAAAAAAAAAAAAGCTAAGTATATTTATAAGATTAGAAGATAAAGCATAATATAGATTGATTCAAAAAAAAAATAGATTGATTCAGTGATTTAATGTGGATTTGAGTTAAGCAAAGGAAAGGGACTAGAATCTTAGAATCATAGGATTTATGTTACTGTTATAAAGAACTAAGTAGCAAATTTGGGAGCTATAAAAACCTCTGAGATAATCTAATGCAAAACCTTCATTTTGGATGTTAACTAGACTTATTGTGGTGATCACTTCACAATATATACAAATATCAAATCATTATGTAGTACATCCAACACTAATATAATGTTATATGTCACGTATATCTCAGTTTTTAAAAATTTTATTTTATGGGTGAGGAAACTAAGGCCCAGAAAGGTTACAGTGAAATGTCTTTCCCTAAGTTACAACTATGATATCTGAAGACAGTATTTCCTTGGAATGTATTTTATTTTTAGAAATCATACTTGTTAAAAATTCTTTTTTCCAAAGCAGAAAATCTGAACCATCAATGCGGTATCTTATTCACAACATAGTTTGAAAATGTCACCATTACTAGTAGAATGACCTTACCTTTATGTCATAACTTAATGCAGGAATGTTCCAGGTTTTGGGAAAGAAAGGTCCCAGTTTTTATTTCCATGGAAGCTATTCTCTTTCTAGGAGAGTAAGGAAATGAAAATCAGGTATCCTAGATCCTCTCTAGAGCTACACAAAGTTTCTATTGTTTTTTTTTTCTGGATTATTCCCAATTCTTCAGTTATATAATTGGATGACATAAAACGTGGCTTGTTTTCAAAATAGATGTATTTCTGAGAGAGAGTCTCATTCACAATCTTAATCCAATAAGGGACTGTGGTATTTAAAGAAATCCTAACGTGAATCCTTCTGTAAAACCAAAAAGAAAATATTTTCTAATGTAAGTAAGGTTACAATTTTTCTGTTTCGTAAATTCAGATTTCTGTATATAGACGTTTCCTTTAAATGAGTTTCCCCTGTATTACATATTCTACATTATTTATTCTGGTATGATATGTGAAAAAGGCAGATAAATGTGGCATAGTGCTTGGATAGCCTCAGAAAGAGTCACCTGATTCAGGTAGAGCAGGCAAAAATACAAAGGCTTTATTTCCTTTACCCTGAACTAGCAAGGCTGTTTTTCAAGATCCAGTCAGTATGTGCAGCAACAAATAGTTCACGAATGTTTAATACATGATCAAGTGCACCTCACAATTTCACCCAAACACCCAATGTGTTATTCCAGTCGGCTGTGAGAGACAAACATCAATCACCATTCAGGCTACCTCATCCTTTCTCAAGGTGAAAGAACTAAAACAACTGTATTATCTGTATGACAATTACTCCTGTTTTATTTGGAGCTGCGTTCCACTCTGACCATCAGAGAAGCAATGACATAGTTTTACTGCTGTTCTTATTAAATATTATTACTATGGTGCAAGCTTGACGGTCGAGAGAGGAGAAAAAGGAGGCAGCTTCATTGCCCAGAGGAGATCCAGTAATCAGATGGTCTGCAGCCTGAAGAGGACATCAATCTTCTGAATCCAATTCTGACTATACATTTTAGCAGTGACTGTATAGTCTCACTATAAAATGTTGATGATATTAAGGCAATTGCTAACCTAAAAAGTGTGTAAGAAAGAGAACAAAAGGGAGGGCTCTAGAGATTCAGAACACTGTTAAGAATACTAATTGATATTTTTTAAAAAGAGTACTGAGGAAGTACACTGGACTGGCCATTGGATTTTTTTTTTCCATTGTAGTCCTTTGTCTTCTTTGTCTTTTTTATGTTTTTTGTGGGGTTTTTTTTTTTAAGATTAATTTATTTTAGAAAGAGAGAGAGAAAGAAAGAGCACATGCACGAGAGTGGGGGGAGGGGCAGAGGGAGAGAGAATCTCAAGCAGACTCTCCACTGGGTGTGGAGCTTGATCCAACGACCCAGAGATCATGACCTGAGCTAAAATCAAGAGTCAGTCGCTAAACTGACTGAGCCACCAGGTGCCCCTTGTGGGGGTTTTTTTTTAATGCCAGTCTAGCATCCAACCTGCCCCTTTCCTGGTTTTAAGGAATACCTACCTCCTTGAGCATAGTCTTAGAGGGTTCCCACAAGCTCCCACAGAGGAAGCTCCAGAGACTGAATCCTTCCTTTCCCCATTCCCTAGTAGGCAATGCTAGCACACAATCAAGGCTCAGTCTGTCAGATACTCTCACTCACCTGAATTTTGAGCAAGTGAAGCAAAGATAAAAGGTTAGTTAAATGTACTCACAGCAGTAGCATGATCACACAGAGGCATGACCAGATTCTCTTGTTTCTTGACTCTCTGATTCTTGTTCATTTTCCAAACATGATCTCCTAGCCGCCACTGTGCCCCTTATTTGCCTTAGAGTCAGAGCTGTTCTCAGTTACTTGCAACCCAAAGCATCATAACTGATACACATCATTATGAGATTTCCATAAATGTGAGACTGAGGCCCAGAATGGGGGACATCTTAAGGGGGAAAAAATATATGCTTTCCAAAAAACTCATTATTACTTAAGGTACCTATTTTATATCTTATGTCTCATATCTCTAATATGAGAAAGGCATACAGAAAATGAATACTCTTTCTCTTACATTTTTATTATTGCCACTGTATGTGTGAGACATTTTTCTATTGTCACCTATTCCTCTGGTTGGGTGAATCCCCAAAAGTAACTACGGAAATGGAATGATCGGTAACATGGCAGAGTTCTTTCAATAATCCCAGCTCTGTAAATGAGCATAAGAGATATACCTTAGGACTGAAGTAGGAACATAGTAAGAAATACAGCAGGGGATGCAACGTTTTGAAGCCAGAAGAAAAGTAGGCTTTGCTTACACTGGCAGGAAGCTGAACTGTGGTGGAGAGCTTCTCAGGATGGATCCTTCAACCATGGAAGCTCCAGAGCCTTAAGGGAAAGCAAGCCCAGCCACTGCTCTAGCTCAGTGAGTAAAGAAGTTAAGTGTCGCTGCAAATGGAGAGTATGTAAACCAGGAAAAGTGAGATCAGAGCACCAGATAGCCTATATTCTGGGCAGGAATTGTGGAACTACAGAGAGAAAGCCTTCCACATTCAGGCAAGACTTGCCTAGGAAGCAGAGAGACTGTACAGATGAAGGAGAGCCTAGCCAGAGCCAAAGGGAATGACGTTGAGGCTCATATGCACAATTAAAGGCTCAGAAGTAAGTCTAAGCAATGCCAACAAGAAACTATCAGTCTACCTTGCTTCAGATAATCTGTGCTCTGAAAATCCATCTCCATCTATGTTGTATATATTCTTTGGGTGCATGTGTGTAGGTGTTTGGAGATTAGTATTGATAGTTTTTCCCATTGTTTTTTAAAATATTTCACTTGTGTTCGCTGAATTAAGAGTAAAAGATCCCTGGAAGAACTAACCATACTCAATTTGACCTGCAAATAAAAGAATACTAAGAAGTCTTTCTAAAAAGAAGATGAGGGAAACCCTGATCATCAATAATTGCTGACTCTCCAAGCCAGAGAACACACACACACACACACACACATGAACATATGTAAACCAGGAAGTCTGGCTAAATCAATACTCACTGAAGCCAAATTATGCACGTGAAAATTGAGCCCACAGAAAGCCTAAGTCATTACCACCAGTCCGTAGAAGTGTACAAAAACTGTAAGTGCTGATGATCTTTTAAGAACTCATCTTCAAGTTGATGCATCTGCAAAGACCACTAAAGAGGTTCACCTCTGCAAGCCTATAGACTATTAAGTAAAATGCCCTGCTGAGGTCGTGGGGTATCCTGACTAGAAACATAGGATCTAGAGTCAGCCAGACCTGAGGATGCCACCCAGCTGGGTGACCTCCACAAGTCACTTAAACTTAGTATTGTTATCTGCGGGTAATAACATCTACTTTGTAAGGACTGTTTAAGATTAAATGTTACATGTGTTGTGGACTGCATGTTTGTGTCTCAAAAAAAAATCCATATGTTGAAATCCTAATTCCCAGTATGATGACATTAGGACGTGGGGCCTTTAGGAGGTAATTAGGTTTACGTGGGGTCATGACAGCGGAGCCCCAGTGATGAGATGGTCACCTTATGAGGATGCCTTATGAGAAGAGAAAGAGACCAGGGCTCACTCTCTCTACCATGTGAGGACAGAGTGAGAAGATAGCTGTCTGCAAACCAGGAAGAAGAGCTTCACCAGACACTGAATCTGCTGACACACTGATCTTGAACCTCCCGGCTTCCAGTACTGTGAAAAATAAACTTCTGTTTTCAGCCACCCAGTCTATGGTATCTTGTTATAGCAGCCTGAATTGACTAAGACAGAATATAAAGCTTTTTGCATCCTCCTTAGTACACAGTAAATGTTCTGAAAAATAGGGAAAATATGCAAATAAGAATATAGATAAATTGAAAATAAATAGGTGAAGCCACTGACTAGGCAAGTCTGGATTTCAATGAAGCTCAGAAAAGATCTCACTTACACCACTAACCTCATTCCACCAGGAAAATAGCTGGGAAGATGAAGGAGGATGGACACACTTTTTAAATAATACTTATTTGCAGTTTTTATTGTGAAGAAGTGGAAGGAACAGCTGCCACCATCCCCATGACAGGCCAGGCAGTTGACAAGTATTGGTGGAACCTGCAGAAGGCTCTGTCAGGGGAACAGTGACTCTCCAGCCGGCTTCATGTGGGAAATCAGGAGGACAGATTTTCTTAGGCAATGATCTCATTCATTCTGGTTTCTGCTTGGCTGGAAAGAGTACATAAGTTGTTTGTCTCAAATGAACGCTCCAGTAGATAAAATACCAAAAGGGGTTTTGGGAAACATAACAAAATAAGAATTGCCACACTGGCTTAGACCAACTGTCTGACAATAGTACCAGGAGACATTCTGTAGGAAAGAGTTGCAACTTCCTCCAACAATCATGGCTTCGCAAGCTTGGAAACAACTCCTAAATGTCCTTAAATTCCTACTAATGCTCTATCATCCACAACTTTACTTAACCTCTCCTTGAGTTATTAGCATTTCCAACTAATACTGTGTATGTGGCGATGAGTTTATCTATTTAACCAATTCTCATTCCTATATTTTGCTCCCCTTGACTGCAACCTTGATTCACTGTGCAACCTGAAGCATGTCCCCAAGCTGATTCTGTCTTAATATCTCCATCTATAAAATGGAAGAATAATAGTGGCTCCTTATTGAGGTCACAAATAAAAGGAAGAGATTCCTGGAGCTACATTTTTCTCTGCTGTGAGCTCTACAAAGGAAGAAAGGACTTCAAACCAGACACTTGAGTTCCATTTTCTGTGCTAATTCCTATCAATCCTACCAGAATCAAATAGTAGAATAATGGAAGTGAGAAATATTAGAGAGAAAGGGAACAGACAAAATCTTGGGATCACATTAAATTGTAAGCCACTGAACCAACAAAAATGTGTGTGCCCATTCACAATTCAAAGGTATTAGAATTAGATTACTCACCTGGATTATAGTACGACAGAATCTATATGGCTCTACAAAATGGTTGCTTATAAATAAAAATGTTTGGGGACAGTAAGAATAGAAACAGCATTTTTTTCCTTTCAAGCCAGAGAAAACCCAAAGATGAATAATGCTGAATTATCAAAGTAGGAAAAATCAGTAACAGACTCTGTATATACCTAAATCACATTGGAATTTGGCAAGAAATTTTTATTGTCATATATCAAATTGACTCCAGACATGAGTTACTTTAATCACTGTTTCATATCATATAGGAGTAATAATTAAAGTGAAGATTTGGAGAGAAGATTTGATATTTTCTATTCAGGAGGAGGAACTATGGTGAAGTACAATTATGAAGAAGTTAACATGGCAGGCAGGACAGAGTGAGCAATTAAATGACACAGTGGTCTCTCCCTTTCTCCCTTATTAAAAGCAAAAGAAATTTTTAATAAAGTAATATAGTCAGTTCCAGAGAGCCAAAATGAGTCCAGTGTGAAACATTTGTATGTAACTAAGTCATCTTCCTTTCTTTGGAATTGAATTTTAGAATTTATTGAGAAAATAATAATTAAAAGTAAATACCCTCTAAATAATTTATTACAATCTTATGATGCGCACATTTGTTAACTATGTAAAGAGGCAAAATTTTGCTGCTAGAAGAACATGTATTAGAGTTAAGGTAGTTCTATTTGTTATAATGCTGAAAAATGTTTTTAATTAAGTGATATTAATGTAAGTGCAAATAGAATTCTTTGGGGTTCTTTCCTCTTATAAAGAGGTTTTAAATATTAAATGAAGGAAAATGCAAACTACCTTAGTTTGTCCATCTTAAAAATGAAAGTTGTATGACCTTGTATCAAGGGAATGCAGCGTAGATTAATTAGCTAATTAGATCTTTGTTGTATCCAGTGTTATGAAAGGCAAAAATGTGCCTGTGGCCCTGGTTCAAGCCAACCTTTTTATCTAAAATACCAAGGCATTTTAAGTCAACACAAGGGACTGTCACCAGATCAGGGCAAACAAACCATAATTAAAGGTGTGGTTTAGTGCGTGGAGAATCAGGGCAATTTGCCCCTCTGGTTTCGTGGCCTTGTCAAGTTACTTGACCCCTTGGGACTCACTTTTCTAATCAGTAAAATGAATGGGGTTGACCTTTAAGGAGTTTTTCAGCACTAAAATTCTATGGCACACAATTTTTATACATAAGAGAAGCAAACAAATCACTCTCCACATCAGAGAAAGGTGCTGATTTGTTGTAGAGGATGGAACCACATCATGCGTCATTCCACACAGGTCCAAGGACAGGTCAAGTATCCAGAAATCCTCCTGCCTCCCACAACTCAAGTGCCTTCCTCTTACCCAGCCACTAGGGGACCCAGGGAGCCCAGGAAAATCCTTAAGAGTGTGAAAACCTGGGGACAAATTAGCTAGATCTCTAGCAAAGTAGGTATCTACCCGTCCCTTCTCATCAGTTTCTTCTTGACCTCCGTAACTCCCTTATCAATCTGTTTACCCAATAACTGAGTTGCCCCTTTGGTTTAGAACATTCAAATGCTTCCTCCTTTCTTCACTCATGCAAACGACCTGCTAGGTTATTCTCATTCTTCCAGTCTTTGTTTATTCATTTATTTGCTTGTCTAGCTTTTACTGAGCAACTACTATGGGCAGCTGTTTTCACTAGGCCTTGATCTCCTTGTATAGTGAAGCCGGTGTGTTGGTTTGTGGTAGGTAGTAGCATCTTCCATGGAGTTAGACTGCCTGAGTTCAAATCTCAGCTCTCCCATTTTCTGTGTAATCATGAATAAGTGTCTTAACTTCTCTGCGCCTCAGTGTTCTCACTTGTAAAGTGTGGTTAATAATAAGAACCACTTTATAAAGTTTAGTGAAGGGTTAAATAAGTCAGTCTGTGGTTAGTGCCTCTAAAAGCACATGATAAGACCTGATAGGCACTAGATAAATGTTAGTTCTTACTATTATCCCCAAACTATCTGAATTAGTCTGAAATCAGCAGCCCCATGGCTGAGCCACTGATGACATTTGACACAGTGCCTTCTATATAAAACATGATATTTCATGCCTGTGGAGTTGTTGGTCCACTTCAAAGGGTCATTGGGAATGAATTTGAGGAGGATTTGTCACTGACAAGGATTAGTGAAGCAAGCAGAGTTGCTACCTCAGAGAGCTCAGGGCAATGACAGCCACTTTGTCCAAGCCTGAGCAGTAGCAAAAGGATGGAAATAACCCAAAGAAAAGATCCAGATGAGGAAGTATTGCCAGGCAAACCCAGGATGACCTGAAGATTTGCTGTAGCCACCCCTTTTTGAAGATACATAAGTCTGTGTTGCATATTTATTATAAAGGAAGCATTTGCCATGCCTGGACATTAATAGTAGTGATAGTGATAGTGATTGTAATTGTTGTAGCAACTATGGTAGCCATAACAATAATGGTAGTATTTGAAATAAGAGTGATGGTAGCAGAGGTAGTCAATAGTAATAGCAGTAATAGTAACTGTGGTACTAGTAATAATCATAGCACCAGCAGAGTAGAAATCATAACGGTGGCCATAGCAATGGTATAGTAGTAATCATGGCAGTGGTAAGGGCAGTGATAGAGCAGTGGTGAGAGCAGGGATGAATGGTCGCAGTGGCAGGAGTAGGAGCAGAGCAGTAGTAGGAGTGATGGTTTAGCAGGCATGGAAGCAGTGGGGATCATACCACAGCACTTGTAGCAGCAGGAGTAGTTGCAGTGGTGGGTGCAGCAAAGTCACAGCTACTCTGTTTTTATAGCACTATTCAGAGCACTTTACACTTATTAACTCGATTCACACAACTACCCTGTGAAGTTAGGGCTCATTACAAATGTCTGTTTTACAATAGTGCCTATAACATTTTGAATTATTTCAGTTCTAACTGATACCAAACTTGGTTATGCTAGTTCCAGCGACATCTCACTAAGACTGTGGTCCTCCCGTCTCCAATCCCCAGATCCCACTCACTGAAGCCTCCCCCCTCCCCCTGCTTCCATTCACAGAAGCTGAAGCCCCAGACCCTCTGTGTGCTTGTTGCTTCTAGTGGGAAAGACATTCGTGATGCAATGTGAAATCGCTTACTTGCTTTCAATAAAGATGTCACTCTTGGCTAAAAAAAAGTGGGAGAAAAGTGTTGCCTTCCGATGGTGGGTATGTTATAAAGTGGTTGGCTAGAGCAGTAGAAGGAAAAGAGGGAAAGGAGTTGTCCCTCACCTCCCTCTTGGTTGAGACAGAGTCATCACACCCCTTCAATGCCAGAAAGAGGCCTGTCCTTGACTTTCTGTCACAACCTACCTTCACACATGACTCATTCTTTCCCTTTGATGAATTAAGGTGTCTCTAAAATGGCCATTTCAAGTAGTGATTAGGAGTCAGGTAAGCTAGTGTGCAAATGTCAGCTCTCTCGCTAACTGCGTGGCTTTCTTAGACTCAGTTTCCTTCTCTCTAAAATGAGGATAATTATTACCTCTTAGGGCTGTTATAAAAAACAGAAGAGAAGATACATCAAAAGCTTGATCCAGCACTTGGCACATGTTAAGCCTCAATGACTATTACCCACTACTATTACTGAAATTACTGCCATTAGTCTTTCTTCAAACCATAAAATCCATTATTGTTGTGAGTAAATATCCAAGTAATTCCTGCCCCCCAAAGATCTTTAACTGTGTTACCCAAAATAACTCAGAAAATAAAATTTCAGGTCTATAGTGTCAGAGAATCATCCAGACCTCCATTCCTCAAAGACACTGTATTAGCCTCCCATTGCTGCTATAACAAATGATCACAAACTTAATGGCTTTAAAACAACACAAAGTTATTATTATCTTACGGTTCTGAAAGTCAGAAGTCTAAAGTGGGTTATCAGGTGGCTATAGGGGAGAAAATGCTTCTTGTTCTTTCTAGCTTCCAGAGGTCACCCACAGTCCTTGGTTCATGACCTCCCATCACTCCAGTCTCTGCTTCCATCACCACATCTCCTATGACTCTTCCACCTTCCTCTTTCCCTTACGAAGACCTTTGTGATTATGTTGGGCCCATCCAGATAATAAGGGTAATCTTGCCATCTCAAGATCCTTAATTATTTGCAAAGTCTCTTTTGCCACATAAGGTAACTTAGTTTCCAGAGGTTAGAACGTGGATATCTTTGGGGGACCATTATTCTGCCCAACACAGATGCCCTGAAGAACTAGCTATAGAAAACACTGAGTTGTCTCTGCTGAGTTCCCCATTCCTTATTCAGTGTTTAAACATTCATTTCTGATCTTCTGTCTTCCCCTGATCTTTAATACACTACCCAACTTCTTTGAGGGTCAGTTTCCACATGTGTCAAACAGAAATGGCTGCACTGCATGGATCAAAGTGTTTGGGGAATAACCAATGTACTTGGGTTACAAAATGCTTAGCAAATAGAATAAAATGCCACATAAAAATAAAGAAGTAATAATTTAACTGTCTCACAAGTCGATTAATACACTCAAACTGCTTTGAGATCTTTGGTAAAAGGCATTCTTCCAATGCCAAGTATATGTTGCTGTTTTGCCTTTGTCCTCACTGTCAGCCATATTATCAAAAGCTTACTTTCATTTATTTTTCTTGTTTCACATAAACAAATCTTCTTTGCCTGTGGTTTTCCTGAATGTCTCCTCCTCTCAAGCCTTGCAGGGGCAGAAGTGTAGCTCGTTTTCTTCACTGGGTGTTCTGTGGGTGGGTAGATATGGCCTCTTTAACTAGGCTTTTTGTCTCCCTTTGTTCTCAAGCTACAGCTTTTGCTGCCTCTAACTTGGCTTTTGCTGTGTAGTTATGAGTTTGCCACCTCTCTTTTGAGCCTCATCAAGAGCTGCTCTGGCCTGATATGTAGGTTTCTTTCTAGTTTTACTGTCTCCAAGGGAAATGGAGTCAATATGGTTGTTCACCTGCTGAGTTAAGAGTTTGCCCTCATACACATGCCATGTTATTTTATTCTAGTTCCAGGGAGCATGCAGTGATTGCACTTCCATGGACTCTCACATGAAAATGAAGAAGAAGCCACTGTGTCCTTCACAATCCCTTATGCATTGCCTTTGCTTCCTGTAGGGCAGGGATGTATACCAACTACACCCAGGAAGGAGGTACAGATGACTCTACTTTTTGAAGTTGACCTTCCCCAGAAACCAGGACCTGCAGAGAAGCAAACCTCTATTAGCTTTAAAAAAAAAAAAAAAAGAAAGAAAGAAATCAAAACTTGCATCATATTTTTTTAACATCTAAAAAGACATGACTGCATTTAGAATAATGTGATGCTCCTGTGTATCTCCTTCTCAGGAAAAAATAGTTATGTGGATGTGTCAGGCCCCATTCCAATATTTAAGAGAGAGGGATTTAATATAGGAAAAGAGTGACAGAGGTGTTGAAAATGCTGGCTAAGGGAAAGGAGGTTAGCAACTGCAGGAAGTCGCCATTGCCCCGATAGCTGGAGGAGCAAAGGGGTGAATATGGTGTTACCCGGAGTCCATCAGTATACACTTGCTGCCCCTGTTGAAGATGATGTATCTGCCCTCGTATTAGTTATCTATTGCTATTATGTAACAAATAACCTCAAAATGTAATGAAACAACAAACATTTACTACCTCCCACCCCAACTGCTCTTTTAGAACCCCTCTTGGTCCTCTTCATTGAATCAGCTGATGCCCCAATGTTGTCTGCTCTACATATAAGATCCCACTCACCACTCTTCACTGGAACCTCTCCTCTAGACTTCCTTTCTCAGACTATACTCCAACTTCCCATCTGTCCTGCCTCTTCCCCTTCTTCAAAGCTTAGCTATCCTATGTTCCCTGACCTTGGCTCCTCAGGGCTCTTTTATTGCCAATCAGCACTGGATGATAATGGGAAGCTTTGAGATTTATTCAGTTCAAAAAAATCTATTATGCAGATGCTATGTTTCAGGCATTATGCTAGGAGCTAGGGATGCAAAGACAAAAAAGAAATAGTTCCTGCCCTTGAAGAGTATGCAGTTATGCCAGGGACACAGATGTCTATAAAACAAAGTGATAAGTGCTACAATATAGGTATTTTCTGGCAGATTGATTGACAAACCATACAGATCTGTCCTCAACTGGCTTCAGGTTATCTGCATCCTTGGTTCTTGCTGGGAAAAAAATGCAACCTTGAATTCTCAGTCATATATCCTTATCAAATAAACTTATAATAAATAATTTATGGAGGTTGCCTAGAAGATAAACAGACCATCTATTACTTTAGATATCCTAAATTTTACTGTTCGTGTACACAGAAGCATAATTCAGTTTTTTTAAAGAAATCTATAAAAAACTAAAAAAACATGATCCATGGCCTTATTTTCCTACTTCAGGGAACTGCTTTTACTCAGCTGTATGTTGGTTTCTCCTCATCTGCCTAGATCAAGCAACATTTTAAACACTGCTGAACGAAATTAAATACGTACCCAATGTAGGAATGTTAAGAGGATCTTCCTCTACATCCCTGTGTCCATTTTTTTTAAGTTTTTTTTTTAATTTGAGAGAGAGAGAAAGCAAGAGACAGAGCACAAGCGGGGTGGGGTGGCAGAGAGAGAAGCAGACTCCGGAGCCTGATGCAGGACTCGATCCCAGGACTCCGGAATCATGACCTGAGCCAAAGACAGACACTTAACCAACTGAACCACACAGGTGCCCCCCTATTTCCATTTTTTAAGGACCCCATAGAGAAGTTTTTCCCAGATCTCAGATTCAGGAAGAGTCCTCAGAACACCTCGTTTGTTTTTGTCTTATGGATACAGTAAAATCTTATAAGTCATTGGGTCTCCATTTTTGGTGTAGCGGCTGGAAGCTAAGATCAAACTGTAGTTCTCCTCTAACAACTGTACAAGAGTGGATGGTAGGCATTTGTTTTGCGGCACTTATTTCCCCTTGACCCCAAATCCTCCTTTATCCTTTTGTAGATATGTTGGTAAGATAGCTCAAACTCTATAGAATGAGAAGGTTTATGTTGATTACAAATGAATCATGCAGGTGTGTATGTATGGTGTTCTACTTGGGAGGAAGAATTGAGAAAATCATAGAAGGAAATGATATTTGATCTGAATCTTGGAAAATTGTGACACTTACCCAGTCTGAGATCTTCCCAAACCAGAAGAATAACATAAACAGAGACTTAGAAGCATAAAAATCTACGTGTGCTTATGAGACCAGATCCAGAGGAAGGGAGGATCTAACACTGATAGATTTGTTTTCCTATTCCTACACTATCCCTCCCAGTTAAAAGAATAGTTAACGTATTAAAATGCAACTTTACACTGATGAGCCCTAAAGGAGTGACTCTAATAATAGCAGTTTCTATCAGGAGAAATAAGTAGGGTTTTATCAAGTAAGCATTTTTCTGTTTATTCCATTTACAAGGCCTTCCCACTCTGTCTGCGGGTTGGCTAAGCTAGATACTAGGCCACCAAGAACAACAATAGTGTCACAGGCCTCTGCCAGAGTAGGTATGGCCAGGGCAAAACCAGAGTACTCATCCCCCAAAGCCCAGTCCATGGTCCTCTACTCCTGCAAATCCATTTCCTGGCCTGGCTAAGCCTGCAGTAAGGGGAAAAAGAGCAATGTGTGGGTATGAGCAGATCTTACATATAAGGGGAGATGCTGCTCTATTGTTTGGTATCCACAAGAACTGACCAAGATACTTCCCCCTAGCCAGTCCTCAGTTTCTTCTTACGATTTGGATGTCTGAAATCTGATCTTGTTTACCTGATCTCATTATTCTATAATCACACTGCCTATCTTGACAACCCATGGTATTCATTGATTTTTCCAATCTACAAACCATCTATAAACATCACCATAGACTCCCAGTAGCTAGAGATAACTTTAAAAACGAGTCATTCACCATGCTCCAAGCAGGAAATTAAGACTTGTAATGTTGAGATAGGAATAATTTTAGGTACCTTTCATTACTTTGATTTCTTTTTTCTGGTAAATATTATAATTATTTAAGCAGCTGAAAACGTCATGCTAAAATGTCAGTAAATACAGTAACAAATCTAGCTCCTAAGTGAGTCCCCACCAAGGCATCATGCAAACAGCAATTTTCTGGAATCACACGTGAAAAACATCAGGCTATTTGAGGATTTGGGGTGATTTCCAGTCTGGAAATTGGCCTATTTGAGAAGAAAGAACCATCTCCAGGAAGGAATTAACAGAGCAATGGCTTTTGTTGTGGGTTAAGTAAATTTCCAAGGTTTTTAAGTGTTGCTTTTTATAAATACCAAAGGAGAAAAATTGGGTAACCCTGATTGTGGTTTTACTATTTAGCTTTAACAAAGACCTTAGGCCGGCCTGGGGCCCAAAATGAGGGAAAGTCTCATGAGGGGGACCACACAGAGTAGTCAAAAGAAAACCTGCCTCTTATTAAGTCTTTCAAACTTTTTTATAATGAAAAAAATTAGAAGAGTGAAACACTTTTTTCCATATCAGACTGGAAAAGATCAGAAATTTTAAAATATATAGTAAAAATATCAGGGAAACCAGGTTCGTAAACTATTGATGGAAGTATAAATTATTATAATCTCATTATAGGGCAATTAAGTAATAACTTGAAATTTTAAATACATATATACTTCGAGCATTTTCCTATGCAAGAATTTATCCTTCAAAAATACTATATTGCACATAAACTAAAATGAGTTGTGAGGAGATTCATGGCAATATTAGCATAACAAAAACAATATACCAAAGATGAAAACTGGTATTTGGAGACCTCCAAATGTCCAAGAGTCTATGCAGTTATTAAAATGAATGAGGTGGATCTCTACCAAAAGGGTCCAAAACTGCCTACATGACAAAGAGGTTCGACTGCCACACAACACATCACAAAGTAAGCAAGGTCACCCCCATGGCCCTGAACTCTTCATACAATCAAAGAAGCCCACCTTCGGGCAGCATGCCAAGGCAGTACAGGTAATATGATAAGGATTAAAGGTAAAATAAAACTCTTGGGCAAGTGTCTGTCTCTGGGTGTCTTAAAATTTCCATCTCACTGTGCTGAAAATATACCAAAGAATGATCTTGCCCAGAAAGAAAAGAATGCCTAAGTTTGGCAAGCCCTGAAATAAGGTTTTCTTTTCATAATTAAAAAATAAATAAACAGTTAAGCTTCAATTCAATGAAATAGAATATAAAAGCTTTTCTTATTAATTTGTTAAAATATACAACAAAACACTAGTTGCCAATAGTTTGCCAATACATTTCAGTAAATAAAAATTTAAGACAACCAACCCTCTTTCATAAAACTTCATTTCTCTTCTCTCATTGCTTAATATAATCTCTTTCTTCCCCCTGCTTTAAGAAAAAGCTTCAACTTTACTTCATTGAAGTTCAGGTATCAAATAGCTTGTCCACAGTTCCCGGAATGCTAGCTTAGAGCAGCAGCTATCAGATTCCATTGATTTGCTCCTCGCAAATTGGAAGATTTAATGGTGTGACTTCCATATGTTGCTGGTTGGTGATCAGGTCTCACTGGGGTCTCTCCAAATGGGAAAAGAATTGCTTCCTGCTAATCTCAGGCAGCCGCATTGCATCCACATCCATTTGCTCACTGATCTTAGAAAGAATACAGAGAAAGATTATGTTTCATTCTCCCACTGCGTCTACATAAAACCCAATTGCCGTCCCTTTCTGATCAGCAAGATGTTACCTTGGCAACTACTTGGTAGAGCTCTTATTCCTCCCTCCCCTGAAGCTCATCATTTATGTAAAATTTACTTTGCCTCCTAATGACTAAGATAAGACATCAGCCAGCCTGACTGGTTCCCTGGTTCTTCCAGACAAAGTTAGAAAACTGGTAGCCTAGGGTCCAAATGGTGTGTTTGACCACACAAAGTTTTTTGGTTTTTGTGTTTTTTCTTATTTTTTTTTAATGCAAGATAACATGTATTATCCAATATTCCAGTTGGCTTTAAAAATATTTAGACCTGAAAACATTCAGGTCTCAACAATCAGTTGTGGCTTAGTACTGGTTGCTTCCCTGCACTCAGGCCCCTTCCTTTGATTAGATTACCTGGTGGGCATTTAGGTTGTGACCCCTGTTTGAAGATATATGCCCTTTTAAAAATGAAAATATTCAGAACAGAACAAAAGTTGTTTCTAAGCAAAGATAATCCTCTTCCTCAGACAATTATCATATGATGTCACTGATATGAGGAATTTGAGAAATAAGACAGAGGATCACAGGGGAAGGGAGGGAAAAATGAAACAAGGCGAAACCAGAGAGGGAGACAAACCATAAGAGACTCTTAATCTCAGGAAACAAACTGAGGGTTGCTAGAGTGGAGGGGGGTGCAGGGATGGGGTGGCTGAGTGAGGGACACTGGGGAAGGTATGTGCAATGGTGACCACTGTGAATTGTGTAAGACTGATGAATCACAGAACTGTATCCCTGATACAAATAATACATTATATGTTAATTAAAAAAATGTTTCTCTTTCTCAAAATTCAAAGGAACTTCAAACTCACCAAATGTCTTCCCAAGTGCACCAGGTTTTCAAACATTATCCTTAACTTTTTACCACTATTCCTAATAATAGCCAGCAATATAACATACTTTGAGGGTTTAAACAAGAAAAGGCAAAGTTGAAATAACTCATGTCCACTGATCATTTAGAGTGGCAGTGAAGTTGGTAAAGTAGGCAGTGGTCTTCAAACTGAAACATGCATTAGAATCACCTGGAGAGCTTGTTAAAACAGATTTCTCAGGGCACCTGGGTGGCTCAGTCGGTTGTGTCTGATTCTTGATTTCGGCTCAGGTCATGATCTCAAGGTCTTGAGATAGAGCCCGCTTCAGGCTCTGTGCGCAGCACAGAGTCTGCTTGAGATTCTCCCCTCTCCCTCTGCCCCTCCCCCTACTCATGCCCTCTAAATAAATAAATAAAACCTTAAAAAAAAAAAACAGATTTCTGGATCTGAGTTTCTGATTCAGGAGGTCTAGGGAATTTGCATTTCTAACAAGCTCTAGTGATGCTGATGTGCCTGGTCTGACAATCATACTTTGAGCATCACCAATTTCTTGCTGTATCAAATACATCTGTAAATGAACAGTGGCCAAACACAAAAGAAGTTTATTTCTCTTTCACAAAATAATCCATAGCAAGTTTTCTTTCATTCATTGAGTGAGGGACCCAGGCTCTTTGGAGCTTACATCTCTACTAACAACTAGAAGTTGTTATATACAGTTGGAAGAGAGGAAAGGTATCCAGAAATCAGACCACTTTTTTTTCTTAATTCAAGCATAATTAACATACAGTGTTATATTAGTTTCAGGTATATAATATAATGATTCAATAATTCTACAAATTATTTAGTGCTCATCATAATAGATGTACTCTTAATCCCCTTTACCTATTTCACCCATCTCCCTACCCACTTCCCCTCTGGCAACAACCAGTTTGTTCTCTATATTTAAGAGTCTTTTTTTTTGGTTTGTCTCTTTTTTTCCTTGTTCATTTTTTTTCTTAAATTCTACATATGAGTGAAATCATATGGTATTTATCTCTTACTGACTTAGCATTATACTGTCTAGACCCATCCATATTGCTGTAAATGGCAAAAGTTCATTCTTTTTTATGACTCAGTAATATTCCATTATATATATATTCTTCTTTGTCCATTCCTCTGTGGGTGGACATCTAGGTTGCTTCTGTATCTTGGCTATTGTAAATAATGCTGCAGTAAACATAGGAGTGCTTATATCTTTTCAAATTCACGTTTTCATTTTCTTTGGGTAAATACCCAGTAGTGTTATTACTGAGTCATATGGTAATTCTATTTTAACATTTTGAGGAATCTCTATATTGTTTTCCACCAATTGGTATTCCCGCTAACAGTGCACAAGGGTCCCTTTTTCTCCACAGCCTCTCCAACACTTGTTGTTTCTTCTGTTCTGATTTTAGCCATTCTGAAATTATTTTGTGGTTTTGATTTGCATTTCCCTGATGATTAGTGATGTTGAGCATCTTTTCATGTGTCTGTTGGCCATCTGTATGTCTTCTTTGGAAAAATGTCTGTTCATGTCTTCTACCCATTTTAATCAGACTATTTGTTTTTTGATGTTAAGCTGTACAATTTCTTTATATATTTTGGGTATTAACTCCTTATTGGATATATCATTTGCAGATATCTTCTCCCATTCAGTGCGTTGTCTTTTTGTTTTGTTGATGGTTTCCTTTACTGTGCAAAAGCTTTTTATTTTGGTGTAGTCCCAATAGTTCATTTTTGCTTGCCAAAGGAGACGTATCTAGAAAAATGTTTGTACAGCTGATCAGTCTACTTTTTAAAAGCCTTGGGGCACCTGGGTGGCTCAGTCATTAAGCATCTGCCTTCGGCTCAGGTCATGATCCTGGGGTCCTAGGATCGAGCTCCACGTAGGGCTCCCTGCTCCGCAGGAAGCCTGCTTCTCCCTCTCCCACTCCCCCTGCTTGTGTTCCTTCTCTATCTCTCTCTGTCAAATAAATAAATAAAATCTTAAAAAAATAAAATAAAAGCCTTGTCATAGAAGTGTCACATATCACTGCCATTCAACGTTTTATTGGTGAAAACTAGCCACGTGATAATATCTACATGAAGAGAATGCTGGGAAACATAGTTCCTGGCAGGACATCCACTTCCCACTAAAAATTTACAAAATGGAAGGGAGAACACCTATTTTTGTGTACATCTGCATCTCAGCAGCTATGAATGTGGCTCGCTCTTCCTCTGCTAACTTCCTTCCCCATTACCAGAGGGCTCTTCTCCCTTCTTCTTGCTCATCCAAATCTCAACACCCTTTTGATTATATTTAACCTTCACCAGAATTCCCAGTAAAAAAAAAAAAAAAATTCTAGTCTTTTATCTTGATAAGTAGCTAAAGTAACTTCCGCAAAGAGTTTGTTGTTTCTTTGAGGATATTTATTTTGATAATTATAACTTGAAAACAAGATTCATTCTTCTCCAGTTAATCAGAAGGAAAATATAAGGTGTTTTCATTTTGAAAGTTTTAGATTAAGACTTACCAGAGTCCAATACCCTATCAAATTATGTTTCAAAAAAAGAGGCAAAGGAAATAAGTAATGAAAAGTGCCTAAAATAATTAATATTGTGACATTATAAACTAACTATTCTCCCTGTAGTAAATTAATACCTTCTAAAGTCATCTCTAGCTCCTGGGATCTAAAGTGAGTTATAGAGGTGATCTGTGGGCTTCTAAAATCAATCAAAACTAACAATGTGATAATAAAATGAAGTGTGGCTCATTTACCATTGCAAGTAGCATAAAGCTACCCAAACTAGCTTAAGCAAAAAGAGAATTTATTGTTTCACTTAGAATAAAAAGTCTAAAGGCATACTTAGCTTCAGTCACGGCTGAATTCTGAATTCAACCAATGTCATCAGGACTGTTTTTCTCCATCTCTCAGCTTCATGGTGGACAGAATGGAAATGACAGTTCTAACCCCTGTACCCTCTTTAGGTCCCAGCAGATCAAGAGTACCTCTAAGAGGAAAACATCACTGTGGCTCACTGGAATTGATTAGGGGGTCATATGCTCATCCTTAAACTAATCATTGTAGCCAGGGGGAACTAATTTTGGTGTCATGTGTGGAATCAGTTTCATTTAATCCAAACTAAGTGGGAGAAGGTGGTTCTTTAGAGGGGAAATGTATGGTTACTTTTGGGGTTTGAGGAGGCTCAATGCCCCACCCTTGGAACCAGTTGAAGGACCCAGGAGCCAGATAAGCACCAAAAGATTACCTTTATTACATGAGTTTAGGTCTGTTAACCAAGTGGGCTTGCTCATTCCTGAATTAGATGAATCTGCCCCATCACAGACATGCAGTCTCCCACAGGGGCCTGTCCCTATCAGATTTATGAGAAGGAGAAGCACGGAATCTTCTCTGCATACTGATAAGTGACATCAGAAGAGGAAAAAGAGCTCAGCCACTGCACCAAAACTCACCTATCGGGTAAGTCACTCTTCCCCCACTTGGGGTAAAGGGAGAGGAACTAGGAGGTAGAAGAGCTAGGATTATTACACTGAAAAATTTCACACACATAATATAGGAATAGAGAATAAATGTCTCCTAACATTTAACAAGAGACTACGTGAATGCTGATAGCAACAACAGACGACCAGTAGAAAGTACGACTTAGTGTTAAATATATGGATACATAGAACAAAATATATGCATCCAAATGGTTAGATTCCTTAACCTTTTTAGTTATAAAAGGATATTGATCCCTCCTGTTATGAAAACACCATGAATCCTTTTAGATACTGTACTCCACAATTATTGTTTCTTATCTAATTTAGTGTTTTTCTATAGATGAAAGGTAACCAAGTATAAAAGTGGACTTTATATTGATGCCCTGGTATGAAATGAGAATGAGTAGCCAGAAGAAAATGGTTGAAAGCTTAGGGAAAAGAGTCAAACAAGACAAAGAGGAGATTCATATTGATCTGGACCTGATTCTAGAATGTTTTATGAGAGCCGGTTCCTTGTCTTCCCTGCTCACCCTTGTATCTTTCCCCAGTGTCTAGAATGTGGCCTCTGGCATATGGTAGGTGCTCAATGAATGTTTGTAGACTGGCTAAATTGGGTGGAGAGGCAGGGGAGGAATCAGAGGAAATTAAAATCTTGTTTAGAGTTATAGTGGCCACAAAAAAGTAGTGTCAATTTGGATCTAATATTGTATCTCGACCCTAACTAAAAGGATCCAATTTTATGCCAGCTAGGAAGTATTCAGCTGACCTGGAAGAGTGTAAGAATTAGAGAACCAAGAATATCTGAAATGATAGTCTTACAGGTAACTTAATATAATTCCCAACAATGGCTGCATGTCTAAAACACTTGGGGATCTCTTTAGAAAATGAGATACCCAGACCCCACTTCCAAAGATTCAGACCCAGGAATCCATAATTTGCAATAGTTCCCAAATGATTCTGACATGCAGCCTGGGCTGAGAACCACTGTTCTACTCCAACCACTCATCCTTTAGAAGAGGCTGTGCTTAAAAAGATAAAGGATTCAGAATGTAACTTGATTATCAATGTGAATGTTTAGATATATTTTAAAATTTAAAAAATCATGAAAAAACAAATAGCCAGTTCTTATTGTCAATCCTAGTCAATTCCTGAAATGAATAGGTGTGAATCTCTCAAAATATTACCAGAACCAACTGTTTTTATAGGCAGAAAAGGATGTGTAATTCAGCCCAGTACTCTGCCTTGAAAGCCATGGGGAGCCATTGAAAAGTTTTGCACAAGTATTGTGATGAAAAGGTAATTTGCAGAGATGGACCCGGCTATGGTGGAAGGATTGGTTTGAATGAACACGTAGAAAGACAGGGAGGTCACGCAATCGTTATTATCCTGAAATGAGCCCTTGATCATCCAACATAAGATGGAGATGGTGAACATGAGCAGTATTGCATAAAGCTATCAACAAGGCTTCAGGACTGTTGGCCTTGGAGAATCAACTGTGAGCTGGCGCCCAAAGCAACGACAAGTTCCAGCTATTTACTTAGTCCAGCTTTGCATTCTAAGCAGTTGCCTGGCCTGGAGCTGCCAGAAGCCCTTCTAAAGGAGGGGAAGGAGGGGTATAAAGGAAGAGAGTATAAAGCATTGACCTGGGGGTGGGGGCAAGTCTAATCATTTCATCAACCTAGGGTGCTTAACGCACTACTGTGTTTTGTGACTAGAACCATGTAAAGAAAGAGAGCAGTGATGGTTGTGTCAGGAAAAGCGACTTCCTGGTCACTTGGGTGACCTCCAAAGTCCACCAGGACCCCGGGGCCATCAGGGAGAGGGGGTAGAGGAGTGACACCTTCTATTTGGTAGACACAAAGCTGTTTCATCACTGTGATTTTTTTTTTTAAGATCTTATTTTAGAGAGAGAAAGAGATCACAAGTAGGCAGACAGGCAGGCAGAGGGAGAGGGAGAAGCAGGCTCCCCACTGAGCACAGAGCCCGATGAGGGCTCGATCGCAGGACCCCAGGATCATGACCTGAGCCAAAGGCAGACACTTAACCGACTGAGCCACCCAGGCGCCCCATCACTGTGATTTAAAAAGTGTGCTAGATGAGTAAATCTATCTGCTTCAAACAAGACTCCCTCAAAAATATTTTGCAAACCATCACCCAACCAGTGAAAATTTTGTTTTCAAAATTTCTCTGATTGGACCCAGCAGTCCCCCACACACACACCTGAGGAGCTGTGGGGTGTGCTGCGTGTATTTGCAGACATGCATGCACAGCACCTTCCTTTTGCAGAGGCAAAAATCACTTCAAGGTGAAATGATCCTGCTGAAAGAGCTTGTGTTAAGTGGCTCTTCCAACAGGACTGAAGGGGTGGGGGTCCAAGCAATTCGCCTCAGGCCCCTCTGGTAGGGCCCCAGCCCTGAGAAGGAGCAACGCCATTCCCAGCATACCCCCTCCCCTCTTCCCGGGTGTTACCAGGCCCCCTCGAATGCCTCCAGTAATGGGTCTTTCGCAACTTCCCTTAGGAGAGGATGCCATGGGCTAATAGACATCACTGTCAGGAAGGTTTTTATGCTGCACAGCTTACATTTTCTTTTCAGCAGTTTCAGCTCGTTGCTCCTAATTACCTCCCCTTGGACCCCCCAGTGCACAGGATCAACAGCTTAGCCTGCCTCAGCACCTCTCTGCCAGAGGGTCTTCATTCAGAATGGCCCACTTAAAATGCAGCCGCACGAAACCCGGCTCCAACTCAGTGACAGGTCCCTGGAGTTGCCCACCTTCCTGCTACCCAGGCCTTGCTTGGGGCCTCCTACTGGCTAAGCCAGGGAGCCCCAGCCGGTGAGAGCACACTACCATCTCCTTCCCCTTTCTCTGCCCACTTGGGCTTTCTCACAGGGTACGTGTTCCTCCAGTATTGGGGACACAGCTGACAGAAGCAGAGCTCTGGGTACCAAGCCAAGGAGACACAGCATTAATTATTCTCTCTTCTACAAGCAAAGGTGTGAGGTTGTGCCCTGCAATGAACATGGACTTGGAGTATAGTCAGCACTACATCTACAGGCTGAAAACCAGAGAGGTTCATTCAATTCCCTCACTCCTCCTGTGCCTTTTAACTAACTTTGAAATTCCTCTTGCTGCTGCAGGTGCCTTCCGTGCTTTTTCCAAGGGCTAGAGCCCTTCGCAGATTTATTTGGTAACCATCGCAGGAATTTCAAAAAATGAGAACTGGAGGAAGAAGCCAGGCCCGAAGCAATTAAGATGATTTGTTTCACATGGTTCAGGTGGGCACAAAGGAGAACCTGAACACAGAGAATAGAAGATCAAAGGGACAGTGATGAGAAAAGGGAAGCTCAACGCTGCCAAATGAAAACCCTCTCCATATTTTTAGCTTCTCCCAGAGATAAAACAGAGGGGAGATAAAAAAAAAAAATTTAACTTTTGCTTTCAGCAGTTAGCTTCCAGAATAAAATATTCAAATGCATGATGCCATATTTACAAGGTCATAAGATCTCCCCCTCTGAAATGATTTGTTGGTAGAAAACACTGCTCTACTTAAGCACCAGGAATTGAGCAGCAAGAATGAATATTCCTTAGAAAGTACGTGTACTTGGCAAGTGTATTGGTGGCTCTTGAAAATCCTCTCTGTGATGGGACCTCTTCTGCCCCTGGCACCCTGCCAGCCATGGGAGGTAAAGGCAGGGTCAAGCAACAGAGGGGCAGCACATGGGGGCACATGAGCCCATCTGAGTGAGCCACCTTTCCAAGCCACAACATGGCATGTATAATACACGCCATGGTATTTGGCTGTGTGGCTCTCCTTCCCAACAATAGTGATCATCAAGAATCAACCATCATATTATTTTCCCACTCTATTGATACGATACCTCAGATCTTCTGATACTTTGCCACAATAAGTATATACATCTCTCCCCTCCATTCACTCTGACCTGCACCATCACACGCCTGCTCCTCGCTCACATTTTGTCTAGAGTTCCTCACAGGCCCTGGGAAGTTACACTTGTTCAGGACCGCCGTGACAGACCTAGAGCTGGAATCTGGGGCTCTGGCAAAATGAGAGGAGGCTTTTCTCTTTGTGGTTCTTCTGTTCTCATCCCCTTTCCATACGGCGACTTCGAGATTCCTTCCACTCCTGAAATATAATTATTTTTTTTAAAGATTTTATTTATTTATTTGTCAGAGATTGGGAGAGAGAGAGAGAGCACAAGCAGGGGGAGCAGCAGGCTGAGGGAGAAGCAGGTTTCCCGCTGAGCAGGGAGCCCGATGCAGGACTCAATCCCAGGACCCTGGGATCGTGACCTGAGCTGAAGGCAGAAGCTTAACTGACTGAGCCACCCAGGCCATGAAATATAATTCTTACCTCCTGTGAAGAGTCAATATAAGCTTTGTATTTACAACACACCCATAAGATAGTACCATTCTGATAATCAATTTTAAAATCCAGAAACTAAGGTTGGGGAAGTGAAATCCCTTGCCTCCAGTCAGAGCTAGCAAGTGGAGGATATGAGGGTCTCTACTGCCTCTATGGATAAATACCTGAATTCCTTTAGCACCCAAGACTGCATTCACCAGTGGCCTCCAAGCAGCTGTGGAGACTAAACTGACTAAGCAATCGAACATCCACGAGGTCTTGTTTTCAGTGAATGGACTTTTGACAGAAATAACCTGAGTAAGTGTTGCCTTGTCTGGGAGGCTTCCCTGTACTTTTCCCTGGACTACTTCACTAGGGCTTTTTCCTAAAGGAGGCTGCTGCCTCAGCGATGGTCTTGCTCCAGGCCCCCTGGAGGCCTACACACTCTTGGTAGGATGATGTCAGAGGTACTGACCCCGATTATGGAAAGAAGCAAATTAATTTGTGCGGTGGTCTCCAAGTCATGACATGGTCTCATTATCCCCTTGCTCTATCTGAGCAGAAGGTCCCCGTCATTCTGCCCACAATCCAGAAAAACCCCACAGAGGTCATGTTGCCTCCTCAGCTCCAGGGAACAGGGATGTTACAAGACTTTCTTCCCTGAGCCAGGCTTCGACAGAGTTGTCTCCCATGGTGGAGAGAGCTGTGTGGACAAGAGGATGATGTGGACAAAGAGAGCCTTTTTGTGTGTATCAGTGCTTCTCGGGCTTTGGCATACACATGAATCACTGGGGAGCTTGTTAAGATGCAGATTCTGTTTCAGCTGTTCTGGGGTCCTGAGATGCTACGATTCTAGTATGCTCCGAGGCAATGCCCACACAGCTGGTCCCAACACTGAGAGTGGCCATGTTTCCTTTGCACATATCACGTTTTCATGGTGAAGTCTTTGATGTCGCATTTTGACAAAGAGGTTCTGTAAAGACTAGAGGCCGTGGCCTTATGTCATTGCTATGAGTAGAAGGCGGGCTTTCCTCTGAAGCAGAGAACACTCCTCAAGTCAGGTCACCTGGGAAAAAGCCCTTCAGACCATCCGGAAAGGAAATTCCTCACACTCTGCGGGACCTGCACATCCAAAGCCAAGGCTTGAGCAGTCAGTCCCTCAGGGATCAGGGACAGGCCCACACATGAGGCCGCAACTGGAAGGAGTAAGTAAACTCTGCCATGTAGCCCTACCTTCATGTAGTTCCTTTCGTGGCCAGCCTGACTGAGTGTTGAGTCATATGGTGGGTTTGCCGCAACTCTCAGTGGACAGATGACACGTGTCTGCCAGGACCCACCAGTTTGCATATGTGCCAGCAGGTGCTTGCCACCCACTGGGGGGGACACAGACACGGGCCCCAGGTTGGGGTGACCCCACAAGGGGCTTGAGCCCCAGGCATCCCCTGTGTGCATAGTCAGTCACTCCTGGTCACATGTTTATAACCTAGCATCTGTGCAGCCCTTCCGGGCCCCGGGGCCATGCTCGATTATGTTTGTGTTGACTCGGTGTCTGCCAAAATCAGGTGAAACCCATGGCTATGAACTGGGCTGGACCATGTTCTTCCCATCACACATATGCACGTGTAAATGTTCCCTAGAAACTGAAACAAAGTCTAATTTTAGAAAAAAAATTTCCAATGCAAGGTGGTAGCATGAAGTTTAAAAACAAAAACAAACAAGATTTAGGTCTCAGAGACTTGGTTCCCCAATCCTGCTGGCGGACGTGAGGTTGCCAGTGCTCTGGCTAAAGACAAGAACCCAGCTCAAGAGAGGGAGACTGGGTGAAGTCAAGCAGAGGAGGAGATAGCATTCATGGTCTTTGCTTCTGATGAGCTAAGGGACTTGAGCATTGGGATTCCTTGAAAGGTCATTTCTCTAAGCAGAAATCAACCCAAGTTCTGATCTTCCCTAATAGCATAACTACTTGGTGCACATTTAGGCAACTATAAAATAATGCTGGTTCCAAAGGCAGAGAAGCTGGGGCCAGACCAGCCTTTAATGAGCAACCCAGGGCCCGGCCAGGATTTGAAGGAACTAGCATATTGAGATATTAGTTGAACCTCAAAAACAATAGGTGCCTGCGCCCTCTAAGTAGCTCATGTGTTACAGATCTGACAAGTCTCATTGATTTAAATGGCTGGAACACTGCTTGGATTTTAATCTCCTTCACCCTTATACCAAGGAGGTCGCTGTTTAAACGCTTTTACTTAATAATGTAAACACCTGTCACACGCCAGGGGCAAAGCTATTAAGGAGAAGGATTATTTAAAGCAATGCTCCTGAATACAACATTGCTATTATTATCTTATCCTCAGTTGCGAGGGCTTCTTTCTTAGGACCAGAGCCAATGGCCAAGTCCCCTAGTGCTCTGTCCCCCAGTTAGGTCTGCAGAGGGTTCTTTTAACCCACACAGAGAATGAGCATCTGCTAGCATGCTATCGTCTGAAGGCCCCCAGACATCTGACCTGCAAAGACTCTTGCAGTCAAAGCATGCATCAACCAAAGTCCATCATTAAAATGGAAAGCTATTTTCCTAAAGGAGTATTAGGCCATTATCCTGGCAGCTACAAGGCACAGGTACTAAACTTTTTACAAGTATCATCTCTTTTATACCTGCAACGACCCTCTGATTTAGTGCTATTTTCATCCCCATCATCTGAAGTACAGAATGGTTAAGTGACTTTCTCAAGGACACACAGTATTTAGCAGGAATAAGATTAGAATCTAGGGCTCACTTCAAAGCACATACTTTCAAGGACTAAGCACTATGCCATATTGTCTCTCTCTCACTCTCAAGTGTGCATGAGTTTACCACTAACCTGGTAAGATGAAAGCCTAGAGGAATGATAAAGAAGAGAGTAGAAGAGAATGAGCCAGAACCTGGAGGGCTGCTGGGGAGGAAGAGCCTGAGGCTGGGCTCTAAGGCCTGGACTGGGGGCTTTGGAACAAAATATTGGCATCAGGAGGCCCAGGTGAGCAAAGGACCAGAAGGGCAAAGGACCTTAATACATTTAAGAAGATGCCAAGACAAAAGATGTAAGAGCACCTCCTTATAGCCCAGCTTAGAGGAGGGATGACCCTGCTCCTTACTCCCTGTTATTTTTCCCAAGCTGCCTCAATGGGGAGACACACCTGAGGCCAATGCACAAGGCCCTCCCCACACTTACCTGCCCACATCTTCTGATTGCTCACCATAGCACTGGTCTTAGCAAAACCCACGTCAGTCTAGACCCTGCCAACAAGACCCAAAGCCCTGATGTCATCCAACCAACTGTGGGTTAATGACATTGACCCTAGAGAGGTGGGGAAGTGCATGTGACAACACAGGTCCCAACACACACTGGTCTTTATACAAGTTACTGATCAGATATTGGTGTGGTTTATCAAGACCACTCCTCCACAAACTTACCTTAGTGATGAAAGCCAATCCCTTAGGCTTAGTGTCAGCACCTGAATTCAGCAGTTCTTTGGTGAACAAACCCTTTGTAATGAGACAGAACAAGAAGAGAGAAAATGGTTCATTCATTCAACAAGGATTTATCGAACATCTTTTATAAACCAGGCACTGCCCTTGGTACCGGAGATAAAGCAGAGAATAGTGTCATCAATGTCCCCTCCCCATGTGGAGCTTTCAGTTGTGTGGGAGACAGAAAGAAAATCAGTAAAAGGGAGGAAATAATGTTATGTTTTGAAAGAAAATAATCAGAGCATTGTTTCACCAGGAGTGGTGCACAAACCAGCAGCAGCATCACCCAAGAACTTATTAAAACACAGGTCCTCATGCCTCTCCCCAGACCTACTGAATCACAACCCTGGGCGTAGACCCCAGCAATCTCTGTTTTAACAGGCCTGTGAGGGGATTCTGATTTGTGCTAAGGTTCCATTGGGATAGAAAGTAAGGGTGGGGAGGGAAGCATCTTTAGATAAGATGATCAGGATAGGCCTCTGTGGTATTCAGACTGAGGCCTGAGCGATGAAAAAGAAACATGCCATGCAAAAGCCAAGAGAAAAAAAATCCCAGGCACAGAGAACAGCAGGTGCAAAGTCCCTGTGGCAGGGAAGAACTTGTTATGGTCAAGTAACAGAAAGAAGAAAAGTACAACCAGAGCATAATTATTAAAGAGGAAGCTGATGAGAACAGAGGCTAGCTCCTGCAAGGAATTATAGACCTCAGTAAAAAGCACAAATTCAAAACTGACATAAATACTCTAATGAAAGACGCGTGCTCCTACGTTGTAAAGCATGAATCTAACCCAGATTGAGGGTCAGAAAGGAATTCCCAGAGGTAATGATCTTTGAGATAATCCACAATAAATACAAGATTACTAAGGAACCGTCATGTGCAAAGGCCCTGAGATAGGAAAGATCATGATACTGTCAGGAGAAATTGTAAAAGACTTTAAAATAGGCAAAAGTGAGTACTGGATATTCTAACACACCTTTCCTAGTTTTCTGTGCCTTCATTATCTTTGACCTGTTTTATAGCTATCGCAAATTGTAGAAAACTGAGAGTAATGCCCAAGTCTCTTGTCCAGAGAAATGCAAATTAATTTTGCCCAATGTGCAACTGATTTTTGCCCTATGAATATGGCTAGCTTTGCCTCTATTAACTAATTCATTTCAGCATTTTCTGATTGTCTGTATATATATGTGTGTCTATGTGGGTGCTGAATTCTCTTTTGAACCAATTGTCACATCTTACTGGTTCTCTCATTAATCAATGAGTTAAAAAAAAAATCTTTGACAGGGGCATCTGGGTGGCTCAGTCTGTTAAGCATCCAACTCTTTTTTTTTAAGATTTATTTATTTATTTTAGAGAGAGAGAGAGTGCAGGGAGGAGGGACAGAGAGAGAGAGTCTTAAGCAGACTCTATGCTGAGCAGCACTGAGCACAGCACTATGCACAGAGCCTGACAAGGGGCTCCACCTTAGGACCCTGAGATCACAACCTGGGCCAAAACCAAGAGCTGGACACTTAACCAACTGTGCCACCCAGGTGCCCCAAGCATCCAACTCTTGATTTCAGCTCAGGTCATGATCTCAGGATTGTGAGATCAAGCCTCGTGTCAGGCTCTGCACTGCATATGGAGCCTACTTAAGATTCTCTTTCTCTCTCCCTCTCCCTCTACCCCTCATATCCCCCTCCAAAAAAATAAAATAAAAGCCTTTGGCACATGTTTATTTTATGTTTGTATAGGAGTTATGATTTTATCTCTTTTAGAAATTATTTTTTAACAACAGGCTAGTGTGGTAGTGGGCTGCCACATAACCTACAGGATACCCAGTTAAATCTGAATTCAGATAAACAACAATTTTTTTGCATAAATATGTCCCAAGTATCACATGGGACATATTCATGCTAAAAAAAAAAGGTATTCATTGTTTATTGGACATGCACACGTAGCTGAGCGTCTTGTACTTTTATTTGCTAAATTTGAACTCATAATAGTACGGTCACTGCTGATGGTGCTCCCACAGCAGCCCCTGTTTGTTCCCAGGGTTAGGAACAGAAAGAAACACCTTTCATTCAGTCTTTGACTTCTGCTCAGAGGCTACATCAATGCATCTTAGAACATACACAGTAGGATTTGATCCTGTTTCAGATCTCACACACCCTCACCCCATCCAAAATTGCCTTTCTCTTCCCCCGTGAGGATTCACTGCTTTAGTCTGAAGCTCTTCCATATTCAAGCTACCTATTAAAATACAAATATCCCCCCTTGAGGCTGTCCTAACATGGACTAACATTTTAACAGGAATCAGCGGACGGGACATGAGACACAAACCAAGCACTTGATGGGAGGCAGAAGAGCAGCCTGGGAAGAGGTGGAGGGGACAGGCAGGAAAGAGACCCCAAGGTAGGAGGAAGATATGCGGGAGACCTGGTGTCATGCTTTAGTTCGACCTTGCAGGCAAAGTCTTTAATAAAAGATCTGGGAAAAGATCATTTCAAATTTGAGGCCAAATGCTCATGTTATTTCCCCTGCTTTTCCCAAAATGTGATATAAGACACCTCCAAAAGGCCTACCTTCGTGGTCATGTATTTTTGACTCAGTGGCCATCCCCACAGGCTGGCAATAGAAAACACCTGTGAAATGGATAACCCTGCACAGATGCATAAAAGGCAGTTCCAATCACCAGCGGAACTTCATTCACATTCTCCTGAGCCCCGTTAAGTCTCAGAGGAATTATTATCACTTTCTGCATGCAGAGGACAATGAATGGGCCTAGCTCTTCCTTGACTGGAGGAGTGGGAGCCTGGCAGACAGATTTTCTACAGACTGAATAAATGCTGGGGGGCGTGGGGGGAGGATCACTATCCCCAAGAAGCATCCATCCCTTTTTAAGCAATGGCTGCGCACACCAACTTCGGTTCCCAACTTGCGTAATATTTCTCTGTTATAAATCGGGCAGCACAGCATGTGGTCAAGGAGCCATTACAAGCCCTCTCAAATGAGATTTTTTTCCCCAGGGACTTAATTTCTTACCATGTTGGAGCAATTGTTCTCTTGGAAAGTAGGATAGGCTCTCTTTCAGCCTGCCAGACAAAAACAAAACTAAACCAAACATAAAAGTAAAGTCTCTGAAAGGATAATGCACGAGCAGGCTTCCTTCTGAGCACCTGGAGGCCCCTCCCTCCCCAGCTGAAGCTGCTAGATCACTCTAATGAGAACAGATGGCACCTGTCGGGAGATGGGCTCCACATTACATGCTTCCCATGTCCTCCTCCTGAAACCCGATTTTAGCAGATTTGGAGCCGGTTGTTTAAGTGGTAGCCTAGTTGTGTGTCAGTAAAGTAGGATGTTAATATGCACTAATACATTTGCTGCTGACTTTTGGAGAGCTCAAGGCACTTCATAACAGAGGGGGTGAAGACCTCAGGAGGGCCAGCTTCAAGCATGGAGAAGAAGGTTGCCATGAGCAGCCCATAGGAGGTGACTCATCTCGTCATTGGCAGAGGAGAAATTACACCCCCAACCCCCCCACTCCGTGATTCCAGCGACCTAATGCCACCACGTGACTGGAGCAAGGAACGGTCCGGGTGCAGGGTGTGGAGTGTGGGAGGGCAAAGATTCCACAGGGGGGCTAGGAAGCTCATTTTAGGTAGAAGAGGCTAGGCTGAACCTGAACCTCGTACCTCTGGCTAACCCCACCTCACCCCTGCAGGTGGAGAAGTCACCCTTTCTTTGCCTGTTCGGGTTTCAGCAAATGGGTCAGGAGTGCCCTTAGAAGCACCCCGCAGGGGTGTCCACAAAATGAAGGCGGAAAGAGAGTAAGATTTCCAGAGCAGCAAACCCCTGCATTTTAAACTCTACTTCTCACAAAAGGTGTTTCATTGTCGTCATAATTGCCAAATTTAAATTACTTCTATTTTCAGGTCTCAGGAAGCCATAAAGAGAGAGAGGAGAGATTTTCGCGGTGAGAAATGAGAAATGATGAGGGGAAGAGGGCGGCCTGTGGAGCAGAGAAAGAGGAAAAATGTTTCTGGAGTTAGCTGCGGCTGAGGCATCAGGAAAGCAAGGAGAAGCGGCAGCGGGTGAGTGGACGGGGAAAGGGGCAAAGGAGAGAGTCTGGACATTGAGCACTGAATCAGGTCAGAGGTAAGGCCCAAATGAAGTTCTAGGAAGGAATTTTTCGATCAGGGTCATTGAAAATGAATATGAAAATGAATGTAGAAACTGAAATCATGTTGCTTTGTGTGCCTGTGAGCAGTGTTTGCCAAGGATTAGCCTGAACCCTCAGAGTTCTGGATTTCTTCAGTGTCTTTAAAAAAATACTAAAGCAAAACACAGGAGTCATTGGAGAAATGACAATGATAATCAACCACTGGACCCTCACTACACCCCAGGGTACATGTGATATTGTGATTTATAATAAGAAATACATATTTGGTCTTGCTCCTGTTTCTGGCACAGAGCTTCTAAAACCCTAGGAATTTCTTTTTTTTTTTTTTAAGATTTTTATTTACTTAACAGAGAGAGAGCACAAGTAGGCAGAGCGGCAGGCAGAGGGAGAGGGAGAAGCAGGCTCCCTGCTGAGCAGGGAGCCCGATGCGGGGCTCGATCCCAGGACCCTGGGATCATGACCTGAGCCGAAGGTAGCTGCCCAACCGACTGAGCCACCCAGGTGCCCCAACCCTAGGAATTTCTTAAGAGATAAGAGTGATCAAGGCTTTTTTGTTACGTTAATGTGGTGACTTCCGGAATGCCCCTTGGCCACCTAAGGATAGGGCCTGGTTGGCAGAGGAACCAACGTGGTGAGGAGAGGTTTGGAATCTTTAGTTCAATCCCCCTGACCTCCGGGGAGAGGAGAAGTAGTGGAGCTTGGCTCAATCCCCAATGGCCAGTGAGTTCATCAGTCATGCCTGTGGAATGAAGGCTCCGTAAAACCCCAAAAGGATAGGGTTTGGAGAGCCTACAGGCTGGTGAACACGTGGAGATTCAAGAAGAGTGGAAGCTCCACACCTCTTCCCCACACCTTGCCCTGGGCATCTCTTCCATCTGGCAGTTCCTTTTATAATAAAACGGTCATCTAGGAAGTAAAATATTTCTCTGAGTTCTGTGAGCCACTCTATCAAATTAGTCAAATGCAAAGAGGAGGTCATGGGAGCCTCTGATTTACAGCCAGTCAGTCAGAAGTCCAGGTGACAACCAGCACGTGTGTCTGTCATCTGACCACCCACTCCTGGGGTCGGGGGGCGTGCAGGTGGGGGGAGCCAGTCTTATAGGACTGACCCCTTAGCCTGTGGAATCTGATGCTATCTCCAGGTAGATAGTGTCAGAATTAAGCTGAATTCTTGGACACCCTCCTGGTGTCCAACAATTTCTTGGTGTTCTGTGGGAGGCCTCCCGCCCCCTCCCCCCACCACACACACACACACACACACACACAAACACACACACACACACAGGAATTAGGTCCAGGAACCTAAAACAGTACACCTTCAACAAAGGCTGAAATCCCTTTCCCCTTTATTGTTCTTATATCAGCTAAGTGTGTGTGTGTGTGTGTGTGTGTGTGTGTGTGTACATTTCTCAATAATTTTTAAAGGCTTTGTTTGTGCAGGGGTGGACTCCACTTTTGTTTCTAAACAGATTATCCCTCTAAGTAATATCCAGAAACATAAAAAGTGATTACCTATTGGTAATTAGGGCTGATAACTCTCTTTGATTGAGTACCTGTTACATGTACACACATTATATAATGTAATTTTTACAAAAACCCTCTGAGTGGGCATTATTCTCCCAGTTCACAAATGAAGGAACTGAGCCTCTGGGTGTTAAATAAATTGTCCAAGTTTACCAGTATGGATTAAATGTTTGTGTCTCCCCAAAATTCATATGTTGAAGCCCTTAACCCCCAATGTGATGATAGTAGGAGGTGAGACTTTTAGAAGGGAATTTGGCATGATGGTGGAACCCTCATGAATGGGATTGGTACCCTCACAAGAAGAGATAGGAGACAGCCACATGGCTCAGCAAGAAGGCAGCCCCCCCACAAAACAAGAAGAGAGCTGTCATCAGGAATTGGATCAGCCCAACACCTTGGATCTCCCAGCCTCTAGAATTGTAAGAAATAAATGTCTATTGTTTAAGCCACCTAATCTTTAATAGCATTTTAAGCTGACTTACATAATCACACACCTAGTAAATACTGGAGCAAAGACTTGGTACAAGTCAGTACTCTTTCTACTACACCGGACTGCATCTCAGCAGCAGCTTTGCTCGACTCAACTCAGCTGGACATGACAACCACAGTCATATCCTTGTATTTGTGTGTCTCGTAGAGTTAACGAAGCACTTTCACATCTAGCAGTTAATTTAGAGTGTGTTGTAAAAAAGTAGGGTCTGGAATCTTTAGACCTCAAACCCTAGCTCCTCATACCCAGTGCACAGACCCATCATTGCATGTTATTTCTAACAGAAACAAACCAGTGAAACAAACTTTAATAACATGCAGTGTTGTTGAGGATTCTCTTACACCTGTCTGAACATGCCATGTGGCATGAACTTTCTGAACAATAATTTAGTAATAAAAGTTTTGGGCACCTGGGTGGCTCAGTTGGTTAAGCGACTGCCTTCGGCTCAGGTCATGATCCTGGAGTCCCAGGATCGAGTCCCGCATCGGGCTCCCTGCTTGGCAGGGAGTCTGCTTCTCTCTCTGACCCTCCTCCCTCTCATGCTCTCTGTCTCTCATTCTCTCTCTCTCAAACAAACAAACAAACAAATAAATAAATAAATAAATAAATAAATAAATAAATATCTTTTTAAAAGTTTTAAAAACCACATTCTTTGATCCAGTAACTCTGCTTCTAGTACTGTCTTAAGAAAAGGCTGAGGAGGGGCACCTGGGTGGCTCAGTTGTTAAGCGTCTGCCTTCGGCTCAGGTCATGATCCCAGGGTCCTGGGATCGAGTCCAGCATCGGGCTCCCTGCTCAGCGGGAAGCCTGCTTCTCCCTCTCACACTCTCCCTGCTTGTGTTCCCTCTCTCGCTATGTCTCTCTCTGTCAAATAAATAAATAAAATCTTAAAAAAAAAAAAAGAGAAGGCTGAGGAATGTGCAGAAAGATTAATAAAAAGGATATTCATCACAAGAAAATAAATAAGAGTCAAAATTTGGAAATAGCCTGAAAGTCCAAAAAATCATTGATTGGCTGGATTATAGTATATAACAGAATGCCATACATCCACTACATAACAGGTCATCAAAGAATCCATAAAGATATGTGGAATATTCCTAATACAGTCTAGGTGAAAAAGCAAGTCAGAAAATAGTACATAAAGTATATGGTTCCCAATTTTGTTTTTAAAACATACCTACACTTAAATGTGACCAAACATAAATGCACTTACTGTTATCGATGGTTGCCTCTGGATGAACGTTATAGGTAACCTTAAATTCCCTTTATATTTTTCTAAATCATCTATACTGAACATGTATCTTTTCTAATCAGAGAGAAAGAAAATAGAATGTAATTTTTTATTTATAATATTTGTACAGTAAAACCTCCCTGCTAATCATTTCTTTGCCAAGAGGCCCCAAACTCACATTCACACCCATCCTTGGCCTCAGGTCCAGGTTGGAATTCAGGCCCATCTGCATTATTATCACCATCCCTCCCATTGTTCTTGCATTCACATATGAGACTGGCTCCTAGCATCCCTCCAGCATAGTTCCTTCTGTTTCTATACAGAGGTATAGAAATGGTAATTTTCTTTCTTTAAAAACTGAATTTTTGGTTGAGAATTTGGAAGCTTGGCAAATACCAGGTCACAGCCCCTGTGATAACTAGCCTCACAGGTGATGTTTTCCCCAGCCTGACTTGGAGCAAGCAAAGAGATCATCACTTCACTTCTAAATAGCCTCCAACCAAACAAACTAAACATTTCAATTGAAAAGGTTACTTGAGGTTTTGTGTTTTTTTTTTTTATTGTGCGTGTGCACGCACACACACACACACTCACACAGATGTACCTGCCATGTCTTTTGGGGGGAAGGAGTGCAGGGAAGAATAACTAGGAGGCAATGTAATCAAGGATTTCATTCCTCCTATCTCATTTCTTATCCTACCATCTTGTACTCTCTGAGCAGCCAATCTAAAATAAGTTTCCAGGGGCACCTGGATGGCTCAGTTGCTTATGTGTCTGACTTTTGGGTTCACCTCAGGTCGTGATCTCAGGGATCAAGCCCTGCGTGAGGCTCCTCACTCAGCAGGGAGTCTTCTTGGGATTCTCATTCTCTCTCTGCCTCTCTCTCTCTCATATATATAAATAAATCTCTAAAACAATAAAGATAAAATAAGTTTCCAACCTGACGTGCTGTCCACACCTTGGGACATGGCACACTTTACCATTCCCTCAAACTGACCTGTTAACTCCTATACATCCTCAGGCTCTCAGTTTGAACACCCACGCTCCAATAAGCCTTTTCTGACCGTCCAAGACTGGGTCAGGCAGCCTGTATCGCTCCGACTGCCCTTTATCAGAATTGCCTCTTTTCGCTTGTCCAAGCTCTCCACCTGGACATAAGCTTCTATAAGGCGGGGACTGTCTCTGATCCACCTGTACTCTGGCATGTAGTGTGGTGTCCGGCACAACGTAGACCCTCAATAAATACTGGCTGAATAAATAAAGGTCTGATGACCCCCACCCCCACCCAAAGTCCCTAGCAGTTCTTGCTCCACACAGAGCAGCCACTGATAGGACCACCCAGTGTCTACCACTGTGTCCACAAATGATGTATTTTAGTTACTCCCGGAGGTCTGGCTCCAGGCATGGAGGCTTTGGAAACTGCTGGTTATGATGCTCCGGATCAGAAAAACTTGCACAACTGGAGTGAATGATCCTATATCCACATCTGTCAGAATATTTAAAAAGGAATTCATCCCTTTAAAGCAAAGTTCATCCCACCTGCTACTCCAGTAGTAGAGGCCTCACAGGGCAGTGGCCCTGTTAGAGATCGACTCTGACATGTCCAAGTGTCATGCTGTAGTCCTTGCTGACTGCATTGCCACTGAATGCTGATAGTTAGGCATTTTTAACAAGAACTGATTCAGTGGGTGTGAGTTTGCAAATGTGCCACTTTAATGGCTATTCATATTAACTCTGTGTAAAAAGGTCCCAGGTTATGTCTCCGTCTAGTCTGGCGTTTATTTAGTGTTCAGTGTTAGAATGAGTAAAAAGCCCCTTAGCTTTGTGACAGATTGTTCTTTAAACACCAGACCCATGAGCACGCTGCCCTTGAGTTCCTGCTAAAGCAGAGAAGATTCCTAGGGAGTAACTCCTCAGCCCCATGGGAGTTTGTGAAATGTGAAATTGGAGGTTGGTGACAGCATAAACAAATCTGAAAATAGCTCTTGTGAAAAATCTGCTCTGCAGTGTAGAACCCACTTCTGCTAGAGTTGGTTGAGACCTTCCATGGGCCCCAGATCCCTCCCACTGAGACTAGCGGGAGGTAGGAAGAAATGTGGATTTAGCACTTGCAGCTGACTTGGAAACACCAAGTTTGGATACAAGTAATTCTTTGTAGGGTTCTTTTTTTTTAATCCCAGAGTGCTTTTCTACACCTCTGCAGAGACAGAAATAGGTAAGATACTCTTACCTTTATTTTATTGATGGAGAAAGCAAAGCACAGAGAAATTGATGGTTTGGCCCATGTGGAAGGTGTTACTTAGTAAGTCAGTAACAGCACTTAGGATTCTGGAGCCTAGAACATGTCTTAACCACTTGTTCATGTGCCTGACACAGTGCCTGGCACATAACACATAGGCATACAATAAATGTTTATTGAATGAATGAATGAAATCAACTAAACCAACGTCCTTCAAACTTGAGTAATATAAGGACTTCTTTTGGAGAAATGATAGTCTCTTGACCCCAAATGATAGTCTCTTGACCCCAGAGGTTATCTACAAAACCTCAATTTAAGCTTCATTCTTTTTATTTTATTTTATTATGTTACATACATGGGTATTAAGTTTCATTCTTATTCTTTGAAATATCTATCAGTAGCAAATTATCATTGCAAAATATAATTTCAGTCGTTAGAGTTGATAAAAATACTTTATTATTATTGAAAGAAAAACACAATTCTTATAGAATTCATAAATCTCAGTTAATACCAGCCAACCTCATTTGGAGAGAAACTGTACTAGATTACAAGCCCTTGACAGAGGGCAGGTCTGAATGTTGTCTTTTCTGATATCCTCAGCACCGTCACCTTGTAGTTTTTCTCCCAGTATTTGAGAGTGATGAGGGTGACATGATCATGGCCAACCTCCACCCTAAATAGGAATGGACAGCTCCCAATGCCAGGCAGGGAGTACCAAGCACAACAGAAGAGCTTTGGAGAATGATGCTTGAATGCACTGCAGCTAAGCAGAGCTCAAGTCCAGCTGGGTGTTCAGAGATGGTGTCGGGGAAGGTGGAATGTGACCTGGGCCTGGAAACATTAAAAGGACTTGGTGACACAGAGAAGGAGAAGGGCTTTAGCCATGAAGAAAGGGGAGTCTTTTCCTTTCCTGCCGATGTGCTGTCTTCTCTTAAACTGGATTTGCCAACAAAGACAGGCCCTGAGGACATCAGAAGTCCTGCCCAAACCTCAAAGGACTGCATGGGTTTTGAGTAATGCCCAATCAGATAGAACATAATAGATAATTAAAAATCTAGGGGAGCCTGGGTGGTGCATTCGGTTAAGACTCTGACTCTTGGTTTTAGCTCAGGTCATGATCTCAAGGTTATAAGATTGAGCCCCATGACAGCTCCATGCTCAGTGGGGAGTCTGCTTGCGATTCTCCCTCCCTCTCCCCATCCCCGCTGTGCTTGCTCTTGCTCTTTGTGTGTGTGTCTCTCTCTCAAATAAGTAAATCTTTAAAAAAAATCTAAAGAGGGGGTGCCTGGGTGGCTCAGTCGGTTAAATGTCTGCCTTCTGCTCAGGTCATGATCCCAGGATCCTAGAATTGAGCCCCACATCAGGCTCCCTGTCAGCGGGAAGCCTGCTTCTTCCTCTCCCTCTGCTGCTCCCCCTGCTTGTACACTCTCCCCCCACCCTCTCTCTCTCTCTCTGTGTGTCAAATAAATAAATAAATAGATCTTTTTAAAAAGTCTAAAACTGTTACTCCTCAGTGAAAAAATCCAAGAGAACTGGAGGAAAATTATTCTTTTCTACCACTTTGTCTTCATTCTCCCCACTTCTGAGTATAAAAGCAACTTTGGGCCACCCAGATCCTGTTCTTCTCAAAATCTGAAGTCTGTCTTCTAGGCTCTGAAACTTGCATTTCTATGTTTTCCCATGTGTCTTAATGCACAGACCCATTCCCCTGCACAGGGCGTCCTTGAAGTCAACTATTGTGTCTTTTTGGTGTGTATTTCCATATCCTACTGCCAAATCATACCCAGGCATTCCATAAATATTTGCTAAAAGAATACTGTTTGGCCAAATAAGTGCCCAGAGTTATCCTATTGCCCTCTCTCTTCTCCCACATTAAAATGTACTCCTAGCAAAGGAACTGATCACTTCAGCCACCTTAAGATCTAACTAATACCACTTAGTATGTTGCCCTGCCCAGTGGCATTTTAAATCCCATGTAAATCAAATTTTTTCACAAACAGATTTGGAGACAGGTTCAAATAGGAGTGTTCTTTGTTTCTAAGCAAATAGGTATATCTTCTTAAGGCTGACTTTGAAGCCAGCTCTTATCAAAAAGATGAAGTGAAATTTTGGCATATTTACAGAAGGGTGGTAAAATTAGTCCTGTGATAACAGATTTGAGCTGCAAAGTGCCGCCTTAAAAACAAAAAAACAAAACAAAACAACTACAGTCTAGCAACACATAGCAACACTTATTAAGATGAGATTTAACCAAAGACCATAAAATCTTAAATGGTAGATAATAAGGTCATGCCAAGTTACTATTTTCAGCTCAGAACAGATGACAGGACAGGAGGACATAAATGGAAATTAAAAGAAAAGGGATTCAGAACAGATCAGAAGGTCACCAAAAATAATCAATGGCTCAAATGACTTTCTGGACTCATTCACTTGTACAGAAAATATTGGGTCATTGAAAAAGTAATGAGATGATATTCTTGGGAAATGGAATAGTTAAAATGAATGAGTCCGGATAGGCCCAGAGACTTTAATCATTCTGAAAAGAAACACTTGCTGGGACACTCTCTCCTAAACCAAGTTGAAATTTCATTCTAGGGAGACAACTAGGTATAAGGGAAGAAGACTTCACTTTCCACATTCCGTGAGCATTTGCAGCTCCTTCAAAGTTATAATGGTATTTAATATCAAGGGGCCTTTTATGAGTGGTGCCTCCTGCAGGATCGTAACAAGAAAAATGAGCAAGACAACCACTAAAGACATGGAGCCTTGGAGTTCATTCTCAGCCAGGCTCCCATCCAAAGTGGAAATCTCTGTGTACACACAAATCATACATCTGCCAACGCATAATTCCAGGGCCAGGACAATGCTGAGACAACCCACTCTGCTATTGGGCAGCTCTAATTGTTAGATAGCCAGAATGGTTTCTCGCAGGGTCTGGCCTTCCTAGAGTTTACCTATTGGGCAGCTCCTTTGGATCTCTACACCACACGTGTCTACTTCTGCTTCTAAATGATAACTAGCAAATATTTAAAGGCAGTACAAGCTAAGCTTTCTTTTTTCCAAGTTAAATATCCCCATTTCCTTCATATGACATATTTTCCAGACTCTTTGCCCTCCTGACCACCATCTTTGGAAAAACTGCTAATGTTCAATCATACACACTCACATGAATACATACAAACACACACACACATCTTAGAATCTTAGAGTGGAATGCTCCAAATTGAACATATGTCCCAGATGAAACTACCTTCTTTGATCTAGAAATGCCTACTCTGTTATCATAGCAAAATAATAGTAGTAGTAACTACTATTCACTGCAGCCTACCATATGCCAGATACTGGGCTAGCCACTTCACATATGTTATTTCTAATCATAACCACAGCCAATTTTAATAATCCCATTTTATAGATGAAAAAATTCAGAAAGCAAACAACTTGCTCAAGTTCATAGAACTAGGAAATAGCTAAGCAAGGATTCAAATTCAGCCCTGTTTGAATTCAAAGCTGTCATTCTTCCCAAAATGCTATACTGCCTAATATTTTCTTAATGACTACCTCCCGGTTCTTTCATTAAAACATGATCAGGGGGCCCCTGAGGGGTTCAGTCAGTTAAGTGTTCGACTCTTGGTTTTGGCTCAGGTCATGATCTCAGGGTTGTGAGTCAGGCTCCACACTGGGCATAGAACCTGCTTAAGATTCTCCCTCTCCCTCTCCCCCTGCCCCTCCCCTCCCTGCTCACACACGCTCGCACTCACTCTGTCTCTCTATCCCTCTCAAAAAAACAACTTGTGATCAGGCCCCAGGAGCTGGTCAAGGCCGTGGCCAGGGGCCAGGTGCTGTTGGTGGATGTGGGTGGCGTTGGCTGCGAGCTCCTCAAAAGCCACGCGCTCACCAGCTTCTCCCACTACGACCTGGATACTATCAATGTTAGCAACCTCAACAGACAGTTTTTGTTTCAAAAGAAACGTGTTGGAAGTTCAAAGGCCCAGGTTGCCAAAGAAAGTGTACTACAGTTTCACCCAACAGCATCATGAACCCTGACTATAATGTGGAACTTTTTCAACAATTTATATTGTTGAATATTGGCTATGAATGCTTTAGACAACAGAGCTGCCCACAACCATGTTAATAGGATGTGTCTGGCAGCTGATGTTCTTGAAAGTGGGTTACCTTGGGCAAGTAATGACCATCAAAAAGGGTGTAACTGAGTGTTATAAATGTCAGCCCAAACCTACCCAGAGAAATTTTCCTGGCTGTAAAATTCACAATATACCTTCAGAACCTATTTTTTGCATCGTTTGGGTAAAGTATTTGTTCAACCAGCTGTTTGGAGAAGAAGATGCTGATCAAGAAGTAGCCCCTGACAGAGCTGACCTGAAGCTTCCTGGGAACCAGTGGAAGCTGAAGCCAGAGCCAGAGTATCTAATGAAGATGGTGACATTAAACATATTTCCACTAAGGAATGATCTGGTTAAACTTTTTACCACACTTTTTAAAGATGATACCCAGTATCTGTCGACAATGGACAAACTATGATGGAAAAGTAAGCCTCCATTGGACAGGGCTGAAGTACAAAGTCAAGGAGAAGAAACCAATCCATCAGATCAACAAAATGAACCCCAGTTAGGTCTGAAAGACCAGCAGGTTCTAGATGTAAAGAGCTATGCACATCTTTTTTCAAAGAGCACTGAGACTTCGAGAGTTAATTTAGCAGAAAAAGGGGATGGAGCTGAGCTCATATGGGACAAGGATGACCCATCTGCAATGCTTTTTGTCACCTCTGCTGCAAACCTCAGGATGCATATTTTCAGTGCGAATATGAAGAGCAGATTTGATATAAAATCAATGGCAGGGGACATTATTCCTGCCATCTCTACAACTAATGCAGTGATTGCTGGGTTAATAGTATTAGAGGGATTCAAGATATTTGCAGGAAAAATAGACCAGTGTAGAACAATTTGTTTGAATAATCAACCAAACCCTAGAAATAAGTTTCTTGTGCCTTGTGCACCAGATCCTCCCAACCCTAATTGTTACATTACGTGCGAGCAAGCCAGAGGTGACTGTTCTCACATTACAGGATAAGATAGTAAAAGAAAATTTTGCTATGGTAGCACCAGATGTCCACATTGAAGACGGGAGAGGAACAATCCTAATATCTTCAGAAGAGGGAGAGACAGAAGCTAATAATCACAAAAAGCTGTCAGAATTTGGAATTGGAAATGGGAGCCTGCTTCAAGCAGATGACTTCCTTCAGGACTATGCTTCATTGAGCAACGTCCCTCATAGTGAGGACCTAGGGAAGGGTGTTGAATTTGAAGTTGTTGGTGATGCCCCAGAAAACATGGGGCCCAAACAAGCTGAAGATGCTGCCAAAAGCATAACCAATGGCAGTGATGTTGGAGCTCAGCCTTCCACACCCACATCCACTGCACAAGAGCAAGATGATGTGCTCATGGTTGATTCAGATGAAGAAGGTCCTTCAGATGCTGTTGACATCAGTGAAGAAGAGAGAAGTCGAGAGAGGAAATTAGATGAGAAAAAGAATATCAGTGCAGAGAGGTCACGTACAGAACAGACAGAAGAGCCTGATGATGTTATAGGTTTAGATTGAACAGAAATGCCTCTAAACAGAACCCTCTTGCTGTAGTAGATCATCTGGGCAGAACCAGATTATTTGTCATGTGCTCTGTTCCAAAGGGAAAAAATTGACACCAGTGACTTAAAGATGATTCTGCTCCCTTTGAAAAAGCATTCATTTTGCCAGAACAATTAGAAACATTGCAGTATGCTGTTTTGAAAGTAGGAATATGGTTTTAAAACCCTTTGAACAAAGTGTGTGCATGACCAGTCATGAGATGAAACAACACGATGCATGTTGCCTTTTAATGTCAATACCCTTAGGTATCATTTAACGGTTTTAAAATATTTTAGTTTAGTAAAGTTGATGCTCGGTTATAAATAGTATGCCTTTATTTTTGGTTAGAAGAATTTTTTTTTTTTAGCCTAGATCTAACCATTTTCATAATCTTAACTGACTGAAACAGATTCAAAAAAGTATCAAGTGCTATGCACTGAAACTTGTTTTTAAATGTTAGCTGGCACTATGTATATTCATGTAAAACAATGTTAATTTTACTCAAGTTTTCAGCTTGTACTGCTTGGCGTGTCTGTGTACGAAGCCATTTTTTGTGTATTGTTACAGTTTGGGGTTATTTATATTTGATGTTTTGTAAAACTCAATTACGACTATATTGTACTTATGAACCAAATAAATGGCATCTGCATACTTGTTAAAAAAAAAAAACTTCTCATCAACCTCACACAGCACTTTCATGTATGTTAAAGATTTGCACCCAGCAGGGAGTAAGTTACTTTACAAGATAGTGGCATTCATCACAAGGCATGCTAGGAGAAAGGAACTGGGCCCAGGTTTGGAGGGACACGGGGCCGCGTGGGCAGAGCTGTGGGAGGGACACGGGGCTGCGTGGGCAGAGCTGTGGCAGCCAGTATAGGCCATCACTTGTCCAAACCCTAACCCAAGCAGACACACAGCCAGTGCAGCCCATCTCCAGGGGTCTCACAGAGACCTGTGGGAAGACAAGAGCAGGGACACGGCTTCAGAGATACAAAATATTTACCATGAGAATGTCAAGCTAACCCAAGGTCCTACGTGGAATCCTGCCTCCACCAGGCCCTCAGAGAGTGTATAAAGTCATGAGGAGAACAAAACCAGGCTTTGCCCCATGATCTAGAAAAGGGGTGAAAAATAGGAAAGCCCTAAGTATCCAAGAGATTCAGACAAAAGGGAACTAGGCCCAAGCTCGTAAAACCCCTCATCTCCTGTGCAGTAAAAGGTTAGCTAGGCAGGCTTGGGGTACTCAAACTCTGCACATTTCAAAGAAAGGACTCACTCTTACTGGGATGGAGCCCCCATCCCCTGGGCTCCTGCTCAGTGGGGAGTCTGCTTCTCCCTCTCTCTCCGCCCCTTCCCCTGCTTGTGCTCACATGCCGCATGTCCTCTCTCTCTTTCTCTCTCAAATAAATAAATAAAATTTAAAAAAAGAAAGAAAAGAAGGGAAGAAAGAAAGGATTCGTCCTTAACCAGTTATGGAGAGATAACCTGTAAACCCTTGGAATATCCTACCTAAGAAGAGTATCTTTGCATACCTGGGGTCCAGGGCCATGACAGTCTATGTTAACAATGTGATATATGGTAAATGCCTATTTTTGTTTGCCTGGGATCCTGGGCTATACTCTGGGGAGGCTGGAGACTGAGTAGCTAAGGTCAGTTACACAAGCACTCTATGCCTACATGACTGACCCCTCAAACCGTGCACACCAAGGCTCAAGTTGGCAATACTTCATGTGTGTTGTCATGAATCACTGCTGGGGGGATTGAGTGGTATCCATGCAACTCCACTGGATGAGGACAACTAGAAGCTCACACCTGGTTTCTCCCGAACTGCACCCTATACACCTTTTTTCTTTGCAGGTTTCCTTTGTGGTGTCCTTTCGCTCTAAGTAACTGTACCTATGAATATAACAGCTTTTCTGAGTTCTGTGAGTCCTTCAAGCAAATCTCCAAACAGTAGTCTTGGGGATCTCATCCATACCTCCCGATGGCAGAATATGTAGAGGAGTGGTTGAAGGGCTTGGAGCTCAGAGGCAGAGCCCAACACAAAGGCTCATGCGAAACCTCCCTCTTTGCTGCCATATGCAACTCTTATATAACAGACCCACTGACCTCTCAGTGGTAGTATGGGAGAGCCATATCTGCCTGCAGAAAATGGGGTTGTCATTTAGAATAACTGGGATGGATCTAGGGGTAAAAATTCACACAGATGTCCCCATTTGGTATCCGTTCAAATGACTATGTTTTTTTTTTAAATAAATGTATTGGCAGAATCTATGACTCTAATTGTGAAAGTAATACATATTCATTGTCAAAAATCTGGAAAACAAAACAAAATATATTAAAAAGAAAACAGGCCATGGGAATCCCACCACCCAGAGGTAAGCACGGTTAATACTGTGGTACAGCTCTTTCCAGTCAATTTCTTTTTCATGAATATGCAGCAGTGTCCCTGATGAGACAGAATTTAAAATTTTTTGTTAGCAAGAAAATCTGCAAGTTAAAAGTTGCCAGCCACTTCCATGTCTAACAAGTCATCTTGGGACACATTTTTGTTCTGGAAACAATCACATGGACAGTTTCTTTTAGTTTTGCAGATGTAAGGCAGAGGCACCCATCATAAGGCAACAATGTTCTTTGTCATGGAACATGTTTCTTGACAAAGGCTGCCCATCTCACCCCGCTGCTAGTAAAGCCAAATGTCACTGGAAAGTAGGTGAGCCAATCTGAGAGGGAGCCTAGAAGCTTCCTAGGAGAAAAGAAATCAAGACCCCAACTACTTCTTCTTGGCTTCACTAGTTTTCAACATCTCTGATGAGTCAGTTAGTCTTATATAGGAGCCCAGATTACCAAAGTGTTGGTGTTTTAGTTTAGACATAACACGTGGCCTAGACAGGAACCCTCTACTGCAGCAGTCACCCGGGCACCATGGATTTGAGAATACTGTGTATGAGAGCACACTAAGAAACGGAAACCCTGGGCGCCTGGGTGGCTCAGTTGGTTAAGCAACTGCCTTCGGCTCAGGTCATGATCCTGGAGTCCCAGGATCAAGTCCCACATCGGGCTCCCTGCTCAGCAGGGAGTCTGCTTCTCCCTCTGACCCTTCCCCCTCTCATGTGCTCTCTTTCATTCTCTCTCTCAAATAAATAAATTAAAAAAAGAAACGGAAACCCTGGGAGCCCAGGCCATTATTGGCACAGAACCATGAGAAGAAATCTCCTCTTCCCAGCACAGTGAGAACTCTCCCCTGACCAGCTGTGATCCACAGCCAGAGATGGCCCCAGGGAGTGGTCACTAGACACCAGTGTTGGAAGAAGCAAATCCAGCCCACAATGGACTAATAAGATTCTCCAGGGCACTCTCCACAAGGCACGTATTCTTTAGTCTGAATAAAGGGGCAGAGGAGCCTTAAGTACATCACAAGAAGGGGATCACTGAGAAAGAAAAGAACATTTTCATGCTGAGATAGGGCCTCTGCTGGGTTCACTGGAGACATGACCATATTTTATACCCCAAGCTGACAAAGCAGAAGCTACACACTATACAAAGTATAAACCCACATGGCGTGTAACAAAAGGGGATTAAACTTCATAATGTAGATTTTGTTCCCACTAAACATTATACAGTTGACCCTTGAATAACAGGTTTGAACTGCATGGGTCCACTTGCATATGGATTTTTTTCAATAAATATGGTCCAGCACTATAAATATATTTTATCTTTCCTATAATTAATAATATTTTCTTTTCTTTAGCTTACTTTTTATAAGAATAGAGCATATAATACAAAATATGTGTTAACTGATTATGTTATCAGTAGGGCTTCTGGTCAACCACAGGCTCTACTAGTAAGTAAGTTTTGGGGAGTCAAAAGTGATATGTGGATTTTCAGCTGCACGGGGAAGTTATAACACCATGTTATTCAAGAGCCAACCATATACTGAGCATTTTCTGACATTACACACATTTGAAAACATAGTATTAGTAGGTAATAATAATAACAACTAAGACTTGTGTAGTGCTTATGTAGCTAGATAAGGAAGATAGCTAGATAAGGAAACTGAGGCATAAAGAGGTTGTGTAACTTGTTAATGACATGGCTAGTAAATGGAGAAGCTAGCATTTGAACCCAATTTTGTATACATAGGATATATAAACATTTTCCTATAGTGAGAGTTCGTTTTCCACATTTTTCCACTATTATAGATATGCAGAGATAAACATCCTTAAACATAAATCTTTGAAAGTCAATTAAAAATTTTAACCTAACTGTAGAACTTCACATGTGTTGAACTCTATCACTTTTAAAAAAATGTTTTTGGGTACATTTGACCCACAATGTTACATTCATTTCAGATGTGCAACATAGTGTCTCAACTTCTCTACATGCTCTGCTCACAAGTTGTCTACCACCTGCCACCAAACATCACTATTACAATATCATTGACTATATTCCCTCCATTTTCCTTCTTATTCCCCTAACTTACTCATTCCATAACTGGAAGCCTATGTCTCCCATTGCCCCTCACCCATTTTGCCCATCCCCTCATCCCCCTGGCAACCACAGTTTGTTCTCTGTATTTATAGGTCTGATTCTGCTTTTTGTTTGTTTGTTTATTCATTTGTTTTTTAGATTCCACATATGAGTGAAATCATATAGTGTTTGTCTTTCTCAGTCTAACTTATTTCACTTGGCATAAAATACCCTCTAGGTTCATTAATGTTATCACAACTGGCAAAAATCTCATCCTTCTTTATGGCTCTGTAATATTCCTCTGTCTCTCTCTGTCTCTCTCTCTCTCTCTCTGTGTGTGTGTCTGTGTGTGTGTGTTGTACACACTACATCTTCTTTATCTGTTCATCTATTCATGGACACTTGGGTTGCTTCCATATCTTGACTATTGTAAATAAGGCTGCAATAAACACAGGGGTGCATAGATCTTTTCAATCTTTTTGTTTTCTTTGGGTAAATACCCAGTAGTGGAATTATTGGATCATATAGTTTTTCAATTTTTTGAGGAATCTCCATACTGTTTTCAACAGTTGCTGTATCAATTTTTAGTCCCACCAACAGTGCAGGAGGGTTCCTTTTTCTCCACATCCTCGCCAACACTGGTTATTTCTTTGAATTCCAGCACTTTTCATTTAGACCTGTGAGATTTTCTTGGATCTTGATTTTGCAATTCAGATTTTCCACTTTCCCCCCAACCTCTATGTCATTCTTAGTTAACTGACCTGTTCTCCTCAAACAAATACTTTATCTTTTTTTTTTTTTAGGAATCATTTCTTTAAGTAGGCTCCACTCCCAACACGGGGCTCAAACAACCCTGCAATCAAGAGTTGCATGCTCCCCTGACTCAGCCAGCCAGACACTGACAAATACTTTTTCTTAAGCTTGACCCCAACAAAACAAGTTCCCATGGCTTGGTCCCTGTCTCTCCCAGCAGTTCCTCTCACACTCAGGCTCCCACTGTCAGCCATACCATGCTCTCTTGGGCCACAGGGCCTTGCCACATTCTGCTCCCTTTCCTGAAACCTCCTGCCTTCCTCAGGTAAACTCCCAACAGTCCTTCACATCTCGCTCAAGCTGAGGCCAGGGTGAATTCCTTGTTATGTACTCACAGAACATATTCTTTTCCTTCCAAGTGGGAAACTCATGTACTCGGTCATGAAATTATCTGATTAATAGCTGTCTCCCTTATTCACTGAAAGATTCCATGACAGCAAGGGCCACACCTGCTTTCTCATCATGGTACCCAGTGCTGCACTTAGTCTGGAGTGATAGTCAATGCATATTTGCTGAATGAATGAATGAAGAATGAATGAATGAATGAATGAATACAGCATCCCATGGCATAGCAATAGAACCACTGACCTTCCATGTTGATAATAACATGCCTGGATTCATCAGCTTTCTTTGAGTATGGCATTCTAATCAGTTATAATTTATGACCTACACACGTTCCTATCCTAGCTCCAGGATACTGCTAGAGAGTGTCAGACACAGCTGAGACCAAGCCATCCTGTGATTGACCTTCTCTACTCTCTCCTCCCTGCAGACAACCTCTATACAGCCTCCAGTTTTCCTTCCTAAGGCAGCTCTGATCACACAACTCCCTGATTAAAAACCTTTTTGGGTCCAGAGTGTCCTCAGGATGAAGTCCAAGCTCCTAATCATGACATTCAAGGCCCTTCACATTTTGGCCCTCACCTGCCTTTTCCCTATTGTCTGCTGCCCCTAACACGGCCACCCCCACCCCACATAGTGCAATACCACAAGTCTTCCTATACACCATGTGCTTATATATCCCTGAGCCTTTGCTCTCTGTCCCCAGAATGCAAACCCCTCGACTCTGACAAACTCCTACTCATCCTTCAAGGTCCAGGTCAAAAGTCACTTCCCCTTTGAAAGTCTCCCTGTCTCCTTCCCACCCCCATCAAATGCAGAACTAATTATTCCTTCTCTTAAATTCTTGTAGCATTTTGTTCATACTTCTACTTTAGTATTTTCACCCTGTGTTACATGTAGATGTTTGTGTTCTCTGAGGGACTGTGAGCTCCTTGAGGGCAGGGACCATATCATTCACCTTGATCTCCCCAGGAACCACCTCTGTTCCTGACACAAAACAGACAGTCAATAAATGTTCGCGCTGCTGTGTCTTTGGGTATTACCCCATGCCACAAGCCTTGTGATACTTTCGAAAAACAGACTTTTAGAGCCATTGCTGACCAACCTGCCTAAGATCCAGGGGTAGGTGGGATGAGGAGATTCTCAGCAACAGAAGTGGTAAGTTCCCCATGGGGACCTCAGCCTCTGCTTCCGCCACCATCACCACAAGCCACTAACCCCCCCAGCTTCTGTCAGTCCGGCAGGGAGGCCTGCTCAACCCTGCCAGCCCTCTCTGCTGCCCGTCTGTTCTTTCTGTGCTTTTTGGCCCTCTACTTCACCAGTTAGCTACAGTTCTGGACTGGCTCAAGGTGAAGCAGCTACTGAAAGAATATAGAAAAACCTGTGCTCAGAAATCAAGGGCAGAGAAGACTGCTGGGTTTCTTGAAAAACTGAAATGGGGACATTCTGGGGCTCTGACTCTCGCCTCTTTCTTCCTCCTTCTACTCAGCTCGCTGCCTCAGATTGCTTATCTTTCACATGCCCCCTCCCCTAATTTATGTGACTTTTCAGCTGAGCTCTCCATATTTAACTAGAACATTTCTTTCAGTGTTCCAGTCCTAAAAATCTCAAAAGAAGGCTCTGGTCATCCCATTGCCACCCCAGTTTTGTAGCTTTGGATCAGGTGTCCTGTCCCAGGCCAACCAGCCAGGACTAAGATAGAGGTTCAGATCATGTGGCCAGGATCCCTCAACAGGATGGTGGAAGGAGAAGGGATGTTTAGATTCAGCGGCTGCATCTTTAGTTAAGCACAAGGTAAGGACATTTTTCAATCTCAGACAAGCCTTGAAAGAGAAGCACCAGCTATCTGGAGGTCAAGCATTGCTATATAGGAGATAAATATTGCCCACCATCCTCAACGGAATAGCCCGGAGACTGCTTTCTCAACATTATTCCAAGCAGCCCCTGTTAGTCTGGCAAAATGAAGACATGGGTCTGTAGCTTAAAAGAGAAATTTTGACTGGAGATGAAAATGTGGTCATCATCAGGATTAGTGAGCAATAAATGGTGGTAGTAGAGAGGTGGAGGTGGGCTTTGGCTCTAGGCACATAAATGGGTTCTGGGAGGTTGAGAAAAGTGAGGAGGCCTAAAGACAGAATGCTGGGATCAGGGACATGGAAAGAGTTGGCAAAGGAAGAAAATTCCTGAAGAAGAGGAAGGAACAGCCAGAGCAGTGGGAAGTCTTAAAACCAAGACCTAGCCAAGGTGGGATAGAGTTTGGAGGAAGGGAGAGTGTGTCAAATCTAAAGAGATCAAATAAGACAAGGATGAGCTTCTGAAACGTGGAGAGGAGAGGGTGGAAGAGGATTGAGGATTAGCAAACCACTAGTTGGTGGGGGTGGGCGTGGGGGGTGCCCTGAGAGATAGAGGTGAACAGCGGAGAGGAACTTGGTGTTAGAGATTTTTTTTCTCCAAGATAAAGTTTACTTGAAGATGTTTAAAAGCTGGTGGGAGTCAATCTATTCAGAGAGGTTGAGAAACAAGCGAGAAGGGGGAGGATAGTTGGAATGAGATTTCTGAGGGCATGGGATCCGGAGCACCCTGTGAAAGACCCCACTTGGTCAGGAAGAGGGACCGCCTCCACCACAGGCAGTTGCGGGTCCCAAGGTCAAGTCTAGGACAGGGACTACACCGGACCCAGCCCGCCGCCTTCCTAGCACGGCTACAGCGCAGCGCGTGACGATGGTGCCCTCTAGTGGCATATAGTCAGCATCGTAGGGCACACGGAGCCTCTGTTGGCAGAAGACCCTGAGCAAGAGGCGCGACCCGGGCGGGTGAGGGGCGGCGGCGGCGGGGGAGGGGGGGGGACACGGTGGCCTCTAAGGATAAAGTTCACAGCACAAAAGGAGTGGGGGGATGAAACCATTTAGATTGGGGGACATTTATCAGCCTTCCCTACGTTTCTCCTAGAGAGGAGGGGGGATAGAAAACGGTCTGGGCCAATTAGCCAAAGCAACGGTTACGCCCCGAGCCACAAAAACACGGAAGTCTGAGTTCGCCCCGTGCTGTGGATTCAGACCTGTTGTGACCTGCCAGGCGCAGACCATCTGTAGCTAGTGCAGCACAGCAGCATCAGGGGAGTCGCGGAGGCTCTGCTACCTGCACCTCGAAGCCAAGCCCCGAGACGGGGGGGAGGGAGACAGAAGGGCTCGTCCGGGGAGAGGCTGCATCGGCTGCACAATGCTGCCATCTACCGGACAGGTCCAGGAATGCGCGGCCCGCCCGGCTCTCGCCCAGGTTCCCCGGGCACTTTGAGGCAGAGGGAGCCCGGTCCTGCTCTACAGCAGTATCAGGATGGGGAGGTTTTCAGGCTTAGCGACACTGAGACTCACCTGGCTCACACAGCAACTCGGGAAAATATGCAGGTGTTTTGTATTTTCCATCCTAAAATAACAAAGAAAAATCAAACACCTGAAACAAACATAACAATGTTTGTTAACGAACTGGAATTAAAATTCTAAAAAATAACAACAACAAAGAAGCCGCTAGAAAGAGAAAAACTCCCCTGGCCAAATAAAATCTCCAATAAAATGTATACAACGAAGAGTAGATCAGTATCTGGGGTCTGGAATGGTGTGGGTGGCAGTCTTAGGGTCCAAGGTCGTTCTCAGCCTTACAGATCGGTGGAGTGCGTGGAAAGAAGGCTTGGGTCTCGAGTCTGTTAGTTTCTCTGAGCTCAGTTTCTTCATCTCTAACATGCCAATAATGTTGGCCTCCAAGGAATGTTTTGAGGATCATATATACTGATCCTTGGAAAGAGTGTGGCAAGTATAAAGCTACATGTCATCACAAATGTGATAAAATGGGAACTCTGGTTCCCTATCAGAGGTGACTTAGCAAAATGTCCCACAATCAGGAGTTGTTGTTGGTGTTGAAGGGAGAATTTAAGAATCTCCATTCCATTTTGGCAGATACTGTTTTTAATAAAACCTGTCTTTCCTAAATGGTTTTCCCATGCCATCACTAGGGAGGTTGTAAGGAAGAAATTAAATCACTTTAATAAAAAACGTACCTCTCCCTGAAGAGAGAATGATGAGGGCATTTGCTTTTTGGAGTTGTATCTGTCGAGTCAAAATGTATGTCAGTCTTGGGGCGCCTGGGTGGCTCAGTCGTTAAGCATCTGCCTCCAGCTCAGGTCATGATCCCAGGCTTCTGGGATCGAGCCCTGCATCGAGCCCCGCAAGGAGCCCCTCATCGAGCCCCGCATTGAGCCCCACATCGGGCTCCTGCTCAGCGGGAAGCCTGCTTCTCCCTCTCCCACTCCCTCTGCTTGTGTTCCCTCTCTTGCTGTGTCTCTCTCTGTCAAATAAATAAATAAAATCTTTAAAAAAAAAAAGAAAGAAAGAAATGTATGTCAGTCTTATTTTCGACAGTTAAATGCTAGACATTTTTGCAGTGAGCATGATTTTCCCCATATTACTTAAGAGAATACTGAGGTTCATAGAGGTTAATTTTCCAAGGTCACCAAGCAAGTAAGCAATGGGTATAAAACTCACAACTGGGGGAGAGAAAAATCAATTAACTTTGGATAAATCCAGCCTTGAGCATAGGCAATATACCAGCCCATCCATAATGTCATTTCAGATGCAATATGAGGACTTCCCTGCTGATAAAAAGCAATTTCTCTGCCTACTTATAAAGAAAACGTTACCATTAGAGAATTATTCTTCAGGTTTAAGACATTTTTGTTCCCCTCTTTTGCAAAGCAAATTCTCCTGAGAATGCTAATAACTTTAAGCTTTTTTAGTGATTTGTACCTGCATAAGAAAAAGTTTATTGTATTCTTCCCCAGAGAGAAAGAAACTTTTGATGAAGAGATAGATGAAAAGCATGTGGAGAGTCTGAATACAAAGGAACACGAAAAGGGAGGCAGGTTGCCCCAAATTGCCTATTTCACTATTTTACCTAGAATTTTGGCTTTGATGATAGGAACTGTTTTTGGTGCCAAAACATCATAGACTGAAAACAACAAAGTTGGAGGACTCACGTTCCCTCATTTCAACACTTACTGGAAAACTACAGTAATCATGGCATAAGTGTGGTACTAGCACAAGGATTAACATAGAGATAAATAGAATAAAATTGAGAGTCGGAAATAAACCTTAACATTGATGGTCAATTGATTTTTGACCAGGATGCCAAGACAATTCAATGGAAGGGAAAATAGTCTTTTCAACAAATGATGCTGGGAAAACTGGATATCCACATGTAAAAGAATGAAATTGGATACTTTAGTCACACTATATGCAAAAATCAACCCCATATGGATTATAGACTTAAACATCACAGCCAAAACTATAAAACTCTTAGAAGAAAATAGAGGAGTAAATCTTTGTGAACTCAAGTTAGGCAAAGACTTCTTAGCTATGACATCAACAGCATAAGCAACAAAAGTAAAAATAGATAAATTGGACTTAAATTTTAACTTGTAATTTGGGGGCAAGTGGGTGGCTCAGTTGGTTAGGCGTCCAACTCTTGATTTCGGCTCAGGTCATGATCTCAGGGTTGTGAGACTGAGCTCTGTGCTGGGCTTGGAATCTGCTTAAGATTTCTCTCCCTCCCTCTCTTCCCTTCCCCTCCCTGCCCCAAGCTCGCATGTGCATGTGTGTGTGTGTGCACTCTCTCTCAAAAAATGAAAAACATTACATAAATATTTGTTGAATGAATGAAGCATGACCCCAGGAGACTTTTTCATTGACATTAAGCTGCGAGCACTCAGTTATGTGCTTACCTGTGAGCACTCAATTATGACCGTGCTTACCTGAGTATGAAATAGTACCCATGCTGTGAACTACCTGTTAAATGTCAAGGTCCAGAGGCACCTGGCTGGCTCAGTCAGAAGAGCATGTGAATCTTGATTTCAGGGTTGTAATTTCGAGCCCCACATTGGATATTGAGGTGACTTAAATAAAACTTAAAAAAAAAATAAAAACAAAAAATACATGTCAAGGTCCAAAGCAGATGACCTGCCCCATCACCACTAGCAACAGTGATATCAAATGAAGAAGCAGAAGCTAAAAATAAAGGCATTTAGGGATGCAGGTGAATCTAGAGTAATCCAACAGAAATGTAACGTGAACCATGTGGGGATGTTTAATGGTCTAGTAGCAGCAATTTTAAAAATTAAGAAACAGGGGCGCCTGGATGGCTCAGTCAGTTAAGCAGCTGCCTTCAGCTTGGGTCATTAACCCCGGGGTCCTTGGGTCATGATCCCAGGGTCCTGGGATCAAGCCCTGCATCAGCTCCCTGCTCAGCAGGGAGCCTGCTTCTCCCTCTGCCTGCTGCTCCCCCTGCTTGTGCTCTCTCTCCCTCTCTCTCTGTCAAATAAATAAATGAAATCTTTTAAAAAAATTTAAGAAGCCGCAGGTCAATTTCATTTTAATAACATTTTATAAATTATTATTTTTAAATATAATTATTTTACCCAACATATCCAAAATATCATTTCAAAATATAATCCATATAGAAATTATGAGTGAGGTAGTTTACCTTCTTCTTTCATACTGAGCTTTTGAAATTCACATTCACCCCTCGACTAGCTGCATTTCCGGTGCTGGACGGCCACACGCGGCTCATGCCAGCGCCATCTAGAGGCAGGAGCAGCATGATGTCCGACCACTTGCAAGTAAGGATGAGTGGCGTCCTCTGAAGCCCTGCTTATTCCATGAGCCTGACTCGAGTCTCCATGGGACTAATGTCCATGTCCCCGTGTCTTCTCTGATTTGAGAAAAATCAGAACCAGGGTCACTATGTACCCGGAGTCCATGGAGCCAGATGGGGCCAAGACTCAGGACCTGCTATTAACAACTGGCAAGACTTGGGGCAAACCACTCTGTCTTTCCGGGGGCTGATATGCTCCCAAATGAAATGTAGATCCTGCACAGGGAACTCCGGGACGCCAGCCTGAACTCCCCAAACATGGAACTAGTTTGGGGTCCTACTACTGGCTGCTTCTGCAGAATGGATGAGGTTTAACTTTAAGAAAGAAGGAAATTGGGGCACCTGGGTGGCTCAATCGGTTAAGTGACTGACTCTTGATTTCAGCTCAGGTCATGATCTCAGGGTCATGAGATCGAGCCCTGCGTTGGGCTTTGCACTCAGTAGGGAGTCTGCTGGAGATTCTCTCTGTCTCCCTCTCCCTCTGCCCCTCTCCCTGCTTAATCGCGCAAGCTCTCTCTCTCTCTCTCTCTAAAAATAAAATAAATAAAAACTTTAAAAAAGGAAGGAAATTCTACAATATGTGACAATATGGATGGATCTTGAAGACGTTATGCTAAGTGACATAAGCCAGACACAGAAAGCCAAGTACGACATGAGTCCACTTATATGAAGTATCTAAAATTGTCAGATTCCTAAAACCCCAAGACTGGAATGGTGGTTGCCAGGAGCTAGAGGAAGGGAGAAATGGATCATTAGTAATCAACAGGCATAAAATTTCAGTTAATGAATAAGTTAGACTTTTTGCCAAAATTAGATTTTTCTTTCAATGGCTGAGGCTTGAAAGGGAGCTCCCACTTCCCCAGGACTTCATGAGACCCCTGCAGGAGGCTGGCCCACGAGAGGCCACTATGCAGTGGATTTCAGGGTTGCAGTCCATGGAGGGCGCTGGTGGTCCTTTTCAGCCCAGACAAAGGAGATTTCACAAAGAGCCAATCAACTGCCAGAACACAGAATTGGGGGCACTCTCTCTAAGGCGGCCAAGCGACACACATGCTCATACTCTCTCTGCCATTCGCACCATCCCAGAAGCTCAGAGACCTGTGGACTGGGACACTTATACATGTCGGCATCTCCAGGGAATGATGCCAGGATCAGTCACAGCAGGAAGACAATCCCAAACTCAGCGGGAGCCCTCACAGCTGCTTCCCATCCTCTGCCCATCGTCTGGTTGCCCATCGCCTGCACCCCTTCAAATTTCTATCAGAGCAGCTTCTGCATGTCTTAGCCATGGAGAAAGCTAAACGTTCTCCTATTCTCTAATTTATACATTGGTTTCCTAGAGCCCTTGACATTAACCTCCTCCCAGATGTTACCAAATTCATATCCCCGTTCATTGATGTCAGCCTCTATCTCTTAGAAAGGTAACAGAGGGAAAAGAAACAAGCCCAAATGGTGGTTTTTGGTTTTTTGGTTTTTGGGGTTTTTTTGGCTGCCCATAGTGTTCTTGGAAATCTGTTAGCAAGGCATCCAATGCCTTCTCCCCTATTGTTAGCACCAGCTGGCCGGCATCTACGTTGCTCTGCAGAATGGAGCCTGGCAGCTTTCTGCTGTCTACCAAAGTAAAAGAGGAGTCGTGGGTAACTGGGAAATTATCTGAATGAGATTTTTAAAAAAATGTTTAAGATACTTCCTGTTTAAATAGACCCTTACAGGAGGGCCGCTGAAGCAGGTACCCTTTTTTTTTTTTTTTTAAGATTTTATTTATTTGACAGAGAGAGACGGAGCGAGAGAGGGAACACAAGCAGGGGGAGTGGGAGAGGGAGAAGCAGGCTTCCCACTGAGCAGGGAGCCCGATGCGGAGCTCAATCCCAGACCCCTGGGATCATGACCTGAGCCGAAGGCAGACACTTAACGACTGAGCCACCCAGGCGCCCCAGGTACCCTCTCTAAGCCCCGTCCTAGGGCAGCCACAGGCTCTCAGGACTGCTGGGCAGGGCAGGATCAGAGGAAGCAGGTACAAGACAAGCAGACAGATGGAGGATGGAAAGAAGTTGGAGAAAAGGTAAAAAAGAGGATGGTTCTGGTGGCAGGGAGGAGACGTGTTTGTTGAATGCCTACGTGGGAGACATGTAGGTGAGCCACCCAGCCTTCGGGAACGTGCTGGCTGCTTCGCTGCAGGAATGCGGCCAGCAGACCGCCTCCAGATACCAGCGCGGGCTCTGCCTCTGCTGCAGGACTGCCTCACACAAGGCGGGGGGGGGGCCTTCCCAGGGCAACCACCTCGGTGGGGCTGAATGAGGCTGGATCTGAAGGGCCCGCCATCATGGCCCCTTGTGGGACAACTCATCTGGGCGGCACTCACCGCAGGACTCCTGGGTTGCCTGAGGCTTTGTGGGGCTTGCATTGGGTCTCAGCCTCTCCTTCTGCCCGGTGCTGCTTCTTCCTCTTGTATCGCCCAGGAGCTGATCCCTAATATATGCCTGTACCTCAGCCTCTGCTTCTGAAAACCCAAACTGCAGTGGCCTGGATTTGATCATACTAGATATTTTACACATGTTGCCCCTCTTAATGTGCACTGTTGTATATAGAGTGTGTGTGTGTATATAGTACATTGTATATAGTAATACATAATATATAGTATACTGTATATATAATATTGTATACGGTATAATACTGTATAGTGCATGTATATATAATATATAGATACATATTATCAGTCCCCTTTTACAACTAAGGAAACCAGCACTCTGAGAATGTTAGTAACTTGCCCTTGGCTCGCACGGTGGCAGAAGTGGGCTTTCAGAAGACCCTCCGAGTGAATTGCTGATGACCTAAAGTGTACCAGAAAGTCAGGGAAAGAGCAGAGATGGGAGAAAAACTGCAGTCACCTTTTGGAGACTTTTGGAACGTACCCTGCACACAAAATACTCCTCCTACCTGGCCAACTGCTGACTACAATCCCTTTCTTTCCAAAATCGGAGAGAAAAATTAACATATAAATCCTGAGAATTGCTTCCACTTAATATATTCACATGGTTAAGCAGCAAGCCCCCAGCACCCTCACTCTCTGCCGCTCCCCATCATCCTCTGCTTTGCCTCCCACTCCCATGTTGCCCCAGATCCCCGCTATCATGAGAGAAGTGATCTGATAAACTACCTCCTTCAGAGTGACTCGCAAATGACAATGTGCGTACATTTTGCGAGATAATTCAGGTCGCGGCTAATGTTTAACCTGAGCACTGGGGTTCCAGATTGGAAAGGTATTTTAAGGCAGGAGGATCATGACATTTGCTGTCACTTTGCAGATTTGTGTCTGGAAGTCCAATACTCCCAAAGCTGTTTATCTCTTCCTGGTTATGTTGCCCATAATTGAGATAAGGTAGACAATGGTCCTTTAGAAATTGTCTAGTGGTAAAAATAGCTATTCTTTACACGGACACAGTTAACATAGATATTTTTTAAAAGCCAAAGTAGAATTCTTCATTAAGCAACATCATGAAACAAACACTAGTCTCTAAATACAACAATTAAGGGAAGTCTTTTTAATACAAATAAATACAATCACTTGAAACCCAATTTTACTAGTCCTTTCAGTAAGTGCTTAATTTAAGTGTAGTTTCTTCCCTCAGGCTTGATGACTATCACTCTGACTCTTTCACCCTCCAACACTGCTAGAGCACACATCTGAGTTTCTCCAGCCCAATTGTTGGCACGTCTCAGAATCCTCTATCCAGTGAAAAGGTCCAAAATGTGCCACCCCAAAATGTGCCACTTTGGCACAGGGTTATTTTGAGCTAAAGGCAAACTGAGAGTCAAAAGATGTAAGAAGAGTTCTCTGCCCTCCCCTTACCTGCCTAAAAGCAGGGCATAAATTTCCCTTTGTGAGTGTATCCCCCCCACCAACCGCCACCCCCACCAGGAAGAGAATTCTCTATTTTTTTATTGAAGTATAGTTGACATATGATTTTTGAGAAGAGCTGAGAAAAGCATTATCACAGAGACGAGTTTGCATAAATGTATCTTATTAAATAATCTTTATGTTCCATTAGTTCCCCCATATCTTTCCTAGTCACTCCCCCACAATTTGTCATGCCTTGAAGCCTGTTAGGGAAAGTCATTGAAAAGATGTGACCGCCAGATGACCCATGAACTGGACCCAAGCCTTTAGAGGCTCTGCGCCTCCTCCCCTGTCCTTGGAAGGTAGGTTCTGATTGCCTTTCCCATTCCCAGAGGCTGCTCCAAGGACACAGCCTTTAGATAGTGATGTCATGTTGAGAACACCTGCATAGTATACGTGACTAAACCCAGTTAAGGCCTCTTTATAACTTTAAAGATTTGGTGGGCGGGTGCAGGGATCCATCCGTTCTTGTTGCTGCACAAGACAAGCTTATTAAGGGGTGCCTGGGTGGCTCAGTCGTTAGGCGTCTGCCTTTGGCTCAGGTCATGGTCCCAGGGTCCTGGGATCGAGGCCCGCATCGGGCTCCCTGCTCGGCGAAGAGCCTGCTTCTCCCTCTCCCACTCCCCCTGCTTGTGTTCCCTCTCTCGCTGTGTCTCTCTCTGTCAAATAAATAAATAAAATCTTAAAAAAAGAAAAAAAAAGACAAGCTTATTAAAACCTGCCACCTACCAACCTGGAGTGGCCTGCCTCTTTCTTCCATCTCTATGGGGGCCAGTTTCAGATTACATCAGGGAAGCTCCCCAGAGGGTTGTCTAACCACTTCTTTGAGTTTCATTTCTTTTCTGTGAACTTCTGTGCTAATAAAATTTGGTAAAAATGTATGCTCTTTTCTCTTGTCAATCTGTCTTTTGTTACTTTATTTTTGTAAGATTTATTTATTTATTTGGAGAGAGAGAGAGAGTGGGAGGAGGGGCAGAGGAAGAGAGAGAATCTCAAGCAGACTGCCTGCTGAGTGCAGAGCCCAACACGGGGTTTGATCCCACAACCCTGAGATCATGACCTGAGCTGAAATCAAGAGTCAAATGCTTAACTTACTGAGCCACCCAGGTGCCCCTCTCTTTTGTTAGTTTAATTCACAGACCTTCAGTTACAGAACTTAAGAGGGTAGGGGAAAGTTCTTCCCCCCACCCCACACCAACATCAGCTACAGGAATCTTTTTTTTTTTTTTTAAGATTTTATTTATTTATTTATTTGACAGAGACAGAGAGAGCAGGAACACAAGCAGGGGGAGTGGGAGAGGGAGAAGCAGGCTTCCCGCTGAGCCGGGAGCCCGATGTGGGACTCCATCCCAGGACCCTGGGATCATGACCTGAGCCGAAGGCAGTCGCTTAACCAACTGAGCCACCCAGGCGCCCACTACAGGAATCTTTTTATTCAAGCCAAAGAGCCCTTTTGGTTACTATTGAGTTTCCCTCTGCCTGAGCTCAAGATTTATTCTACCTAACAATGCAGGCTCTCCTTTTCTCTACTTCAAAGGAAAACACTTTCTGAATCATCTGTCTACTGAAGGGGAAAGCCCATCATCTCCTGGGTTTTCTCTAGGAGTAGAAACCCTTGAGACATATGGAGAAAGTGCAAGCCTGTAAGTTAAGAGGTTTGGGTCTTTTCCTCACTCTGTTCTATGACCTTTGCAATAACCAGTCTGGACCCCAGTTTCTTTACAGAGGGAAGGGAAGCAGAAGAGTTGACTCTAACCCCAGTTCCTCCGCTCACTCCCAGAGTCGCTCCAGCCCCTCACCTCTCCAAGTTTCAGTTTCCCCATCTATAAACTGAGGGGAAAGGAAGGTGACTAGATCAGCACTTGCCAAGCTGTGGTCCTCCTCCCCCACCACAGCCACCACCCCACCCAGCAGCGGCATTCGGAATTTATTAGAAATGCAAATGTATGGGCTTGCTGAGCCTTACCTACTAAGTCAGAATCTCTGGGATGCAACCCAGAAGTCTGTTTTAGAAAACTTTTCAGGTGATTCTCACTCAAATTCAAGAACCACTGGCAGGAATGATTTCACAGTGCTCTTCCAGATTAGAAACCCTTAAACTCTTTTTACCCCAACTTTAAGATCTTGCTCCCTCCCTCTTTCTTTCTCTTAAGAACAAAACAAAACAAAACAAAAAAACCTGCTCCAAACTTCTCTCTCTACAGACTACTAACTTCAAGGGACTTAAAATAAAATTTGCATTCAGTCATTTCCATAGCAACCTTAACAAAACTACTAAGATGCTTTTGTTCTTTAATATACCTGCTACTTCTTTTAAAGGGGCTGTGTTCCTTTTTCAGCTACAAATCCAATCTTATGTAAGGATATCTCTTAAAAACATCTCCGTAGTTCATAATTATAGTCCCAACCAGCAGCACAAAGAATGTCATTTAAATCCTATCCCTTAATTGATCCTATATGCCTGCTCTTCTAAAGGCCAACTCCAGATGGAACACAATCTAAGCTCCTAAATCTGCAGGAAAGAATCTGTCTCCATAATAGTATTCCACACACCATTATTGATTTCACACTCTATCCACTGACCCTACTTCCAGAAATAGCTGCCAACTCTAACTGGTGAGCCACCCTCCCCCCTTCTCAGACCATGAATTTCTGGTGCAACTGGTTCTGCACCCAGCTCCAGGTTTGGCCCATAAAAGCCTTCCTGGCCCTGGACACAAGACCCATGTCATTCAGAGGTAGGAACATGACCCATCGAAGCCAACGAGATGTTGACTGAAACTTCTGGGATATACACATGTGATATTTCTCACTGGACTAGAGCCTGAAATGATGATACCTAGAACTCCACAGCTGTTTTAATCCCATGACAGGAGACCTGTCTGAGATGCAGCCACTGAACAGTAGAACTGTGAGGCCAGGAGAGTGGAAGTGGGGCCAGATATCATTTCTGAGCCTGTATCCTGAAATGCCTGAAACTAGCTCCCCTCTCCGGACCTTCTGGTACAAGGTCCATCAAATTTCCTTTACTCACTTTGGGTTGACTTTCCTATCACCTGGCACCAAAAACATTTTAATGGGTACATAGTATAAATTAATACATCTTCTGTTAGGCAACGTGTCAGTGCCTGTAAAAAAATTTCCATGTGCATAATTCTTGTCCTAGAAATTCTACTTCCAGAAATGTACTCTTCAAAAATGCTCTCACAATTTTGGAAATAGACACACACACACACACACACACACATTCATGAAGTTCATTGAAGTATTGTTTTCACAGCAAAGAGTTGGAAGCAACCTAGTGTCATTTGATAGAGAAATGGACCAATAAATCATGTTGCATCTGTACCATGGGACACTATGATGTCATTAAAATGAATGAGGTAGGGGCGCCTGGGTGGCTCAGTCAGTTAAGCGTCTGCCTTTGGCTCAGGTCATGATCCCAGGGTCCTGGGATCAAGCCCTACATCAGGGTCCCCACTGAGCAGGGAGCCTTCTTCTCCCTCTCCCTCTGCTGCTCCTCTGCATGTGTTCTCTCTCTCTCTCTGTCAAGTAAATAAATGAAATCTTAAAAAAGAGAGAAAGAGTAGGACCCTGTCTATCCTTATATCCCTTCTCTAGCACAGGGTCTGACACATACAGGGGCTCAATGGACATTGTTGAATTAATAACCTGTTCTTTAGTCAAACCATTTCTGAAGATTTTTAATGTGAAGTACAGTATTTTCACTTCCCTTCTCTGAGCTGTACTACAAGACTAAGAATTATAAATTAAGGAAGAAGCAAATGAGATGGTACATATGGAACCTTCTGTAAACTTCAGAGTCCCATACAAACCTTGGTGAGTAATGCTCAGGAAACTGGTTAACTTCTAAGGAATGGCTCCATCATATTCCCAACTTAATAGCTGATTTTGAAAATAAAGATTGTGGAGCAGTAAACACTTCAATACATGGGCTAAAGTATGTTTTTGTTTATGTATTTTTAGAAACATGCCTCATTTGTGCATTTATGATATTAACAAAGAGAAAAGCACAACCCCAATCATAGAGTCAAAGACTCTGAGAGCTAGAAAGGACCTCGGTCAAGTATTGCATCTATCACCTGATAGATGCAAAGTCTGGTGTCACCCAGAAAATTCTTCAAAGAGCCAAGAGAAGGCCCTTTATCTTCTGGCTGCCATTCCTCCTCTAAATCATGCCAGGTCTGAAATTCTGATTGTGCTAGTCATTGTCAGAAAATGGCTGGCATCTGGCCTTTCACTGTAAAGTCAATATCCCAATGCAAAAGTTAAATCAACATTATGCTCAGTATCAATGATAACAAATTAAGCTACTTTAAGCTCAACAAAAATAGCTTTTTCTATGCATACAACTTTTTCTTTCCCTATCTATTCCTTCTCTTCTGCCCACCAAACTCACACTTGTCCTGGATACACCAATGCAAGTGGCAATTCAGAAAGCTTCAGCAGCGGAATGCTAGTCAGAGCAAAGTCCTATTCTCAGCCACAGGAATAAAGCAGTTGAAAATGCTGTGCATTCAAGTCACAAATGATATGATTTCTCCCTGAGATTGTCCGATAACAGAAATGAATGATGGTTCTTTGCCTGAAAATACATATTGATCGTTGGCTGGGAATTTCACCATGTTTAATGCGGAAGTCACCATCCTTCAAATGTGTGTGAATTGAAGTTGTTGTTGCCTATTCCTTGCAGGATGATTTGTAGCAAAAGACAAGACAAAGCAGGAGAAATGTCTACATCCAGGTCAGGCTGGACATTCTCCAGCCAATTTTCCATCCTGGATTATTTGATCTTCACTTCTAAGGTCCCAGTTTATTGCATGCGAAGGGCAGATTGATTGCCTGCATTTGACTAAGATGGAGGGGCCCTGGTATTCTTTAAAATCTTTTGCAGAACTGGATTCCTTAAAAAATCACCCCATATTCCCAGGCCAAGCCACCATTTAACAACTTAAATCTCTAGTGACCTGACCTAGCCTACTTTCTGCTGGCCTGTGAATGGGACCAAATAGAAACCAGCACAGATGCCAAGGGTCATCATCTCTCCCTGAGCCAGACCAAACTTCATCCTTGCTGCTCAAATGCAGCCAGTAGTTCTTTGTTTGTATCACTTTCTGATGCTTAAAAAGCATTAGGCTTTGCTGACTAATTTGGCTACCAAAATTCCTGCAGAAGGTAGTTGGCTGGTCATTCTTGGTCAACTGAGGAAGAGAGCAGTCTGCCTGAGCATCAGTTTCATGCTACTCACAACTCTAAGACATCAGAGTCCAGTGAGCTCAGAGATTCTAAGTAAGAAGTTTCTTATGGTATAGAATTCAAGGGCTCCTAAAAGTTTCCCCTAACCTAAAATCCTTCCCCAACAGCCTATTATGATATCTAAAATCTCACCATTACAGATCTGCTTCATTAGAGTTCTATCAAATTAGGGTCTCTAAGTGGCCTTTGTAAAAATTCTAGGACCACTAAGAGGACTAAATATTATCTCCACCTTAGCAGAGATGTCTTCTAAGTTGACAGGCACTGAGCAAAAGGCTTTATGAAGATATGAAACATCCAGATTGGGGAGACACATGGGGGGACAGCAAGAGAGTCACAGAACGGAAATGCAGAAAGATACCACGGATTTCCAATTTAGCCCAGGATCAGCTCGAGGAACACACCAATCCAGTTTATAAGAGAAATCAGTCCCAGAGAAATGCTCTGAAGATAGCAGTAGTAAAATTCCAGAGGACATTCCTGGAACCTCAAGAAGTCCCAGAAGAGTTTTTTCATGCCTTTCCTGCCCGGTAACTCACTTCGTTACTTTCTCCTGGTGCCTAATGAGGGACACAGGACCAGCAGGGACACATGGAGGATTTGAAGAGGAGAAACATACCTTTCAATATAATCGAGTGTCATTAAAAAGGGTTTTAGTGCTTTATATAGTCAGCAAGACAAATTAGTTGACTTCACCTTCTTTTTTTAAAAGTATAAAATAGGGCGCCTGGGTGGCTCAGTCGGTTAAGGACTGCCTTCGGCTCAGGTCATGATCCTGGAGTCCCGGGATCGAGTCCCGCATCGGACTCCCTGCTCGGCGGGGAGTCTGCTTCTCCCTCTGACCCTCCCCCCTCTCATGTGCTCTTTCTCTCTCTCATTCAGTCTCTCAAATAAATAAATAAAAATCTAAAAAAATAAAAAAAATAAAAGTGTAAAATATTGCAGTGAGAGCAACACACACCCAAAATCCCCTTAGATATACCAATGCTTTATCATTGTTGTCAGTTCTTGCTTTGTCTAACTAATGACTTAATCATCTTTCTCCTTCCCCCAAGTTAGAATGGAGTCATTTACCCCTCACTCAACTGAGACTTAGGCTATGCATGTAGTCATGGCCTCTTTATCATCTCTTTCCAGGAAAAATCTCTACTGACTGAAATTCTTCTACTCTTTATGGATCCTGTAATTGCCCAGAGATGGCACATTCACTAACTTTCTTTTATGGCTTGTTTTATGCAACCATTATAGATAGAGGTCATACCAAACATGTATGTACTCCCACCCCACCTACTTATGTGTATCTATGTTACTCTGGTTTCTAATACTAATTGAAACAATTTACTTCTTGCATTTTAGGACAGCCAAATTCATCTGAGATTATCCAGCTATCACAGTACTCACTGGCCTCTGAGGAAACCTGCCTAGGGATAAATCCTCCAAACTCCCTCCTCTCAATCTTTGGATGTACTTACCTCATTATCCATCATCTTCCTTCAAATCATCTCAGGATAAATGCTATGCCACCTCCCTTCTGAGAAAACCACCTCAACTTTCTCTTAGTCTTGTCCATTTTGCCTCCTACTATATCTTGAAATATTAACTTTCTACCCTTACCCTCATCATAATACTCACTTTCCTCCACCTACTTACTCTTATACTCTAAATGTTCATTCACCTGGCTCCCCAAATTAAAAGAACATCTCAATTCTCTTTCCATGTAGAAAGAGAAAGATTAACTCTTAAAGACTAAACTTTATGTCCCTTAGACCATATTTCAAAAGTGCCAGTCACATCGTGGACACTCAAATGTGGTCATTCTTTCCACCAGCTGTGATGGATTTGCTTCTCAGCCTTCCAGCCAAGCTGGATGGTGCAGCGGAATGGGAAGGGCAAAGGCAGATCTTCAGAGTCAGGCAGATCGAGGTGTACCTCTGAGCTCTCCCACTTACCATTGTATCCAAATAATGGTGCGGGGCGTTGACAATTTGGTGGGATTGTGCATAAAGAATCAATGTGGGATTTTTCCCTCTCCCACCATCAAGAGTGGGAACCATGATCTCAGTGATCATTGCATCTATCTCCAGTCCCAAGAGACACACCTGGCTTATAGAAGCCCCTTACTATGTGTTTGTTACACTAACACGCTAACATGCAACATAACTGATACCAGACCCCATAGATATATGGGAGGGAGCAAACACAAGGTTTTCAGAAGTGCCAAGAAATCCCTGGAAGTCAAGAGCAACTGTCCAGAAATGGACAAGAGGGAAAAGGGTAAGGCAGGGAGTGCCATGATCACCACAGAAAAAGAGAGAGATTCCTATTAAAAACTTTTTGAATGACTCTACAATATTGATATAGGCATTTTTAGTTATAAAATGTTTTTTTATGTCAATCCTCCATTTCGTCAAAAATGAGCAAGAATTTTAAACTTATTTGGTTGGGTAGTTGGAGAAGAGATGGAAGAAACTAAAGGAGAATTCATTATCTGAAAGAACATCAAGGAAACATATTCAGGCATGGAATTCCAGAAACTAAACGGCATCTCATCTTAGGTCCAGATTGAAGACAGATGTAAGTTTCCCCACGGAAGGTTCCTTCCAACCCTTTTGAAAAGGCGTCCTTGAGTGAGGCTCTGCTTCTCTGCCTTGGAGGTTTTGAAATCGTGTAGCATTTTATACTCCATAATTTTAGCAGTTACTTGTTTTGGTGAGAGAGTGTATAGAGAGTTGCAGAAAAGAGTCCATATATTATTAGAAACTAGAAGCTCCATATGATTATTAAGCAAAAGATGGCTGATCAACACTCTCCATGTGGAAGAGAATTCCCTGTCACAGAAGGAAGGAAAGCTGTAGTAACTCAGGGCCTCTGAGACTGCACCTAAAGCATCCATCACAAGTTCCTGCAGCCAGAAAGAAGGCCTTGATCAGAAAGAATCACATCACAGAGACAAAGTTAATGATGACACTAGAGTGCCATTGTCAGGAGAAGCAAGTGGCTAGCAAGTTTCCACCTGCGTGAAAAGAACATGACATTTTCTGAAGTGCTTGCTCTCCTTGGAGGAACAAAAGATAATAAATCTGAAATACTATTGGTTACCATGTTTTAAAAACAATACATTCTGCAGGGGAAAAAAACAATAGATTCTGAAGATAGGAATATGAATTTTTAAAATCCTCTTCTTGGTTTTTCCTCTTTGTGACCCAAATAAAATGGGGTACTTTGCGGTCAGTCTCGATACAGCTTTGCACAAAAAGAATCCAAAAGAAGATATTGAAAAGCAATTTAAATCTTTTTAGAATTCTCCTGAAGAGAAAGGAAAGGGTAGTAGGTGGCATGATGCTGGGGAAAGCTCCTTTGAGTTTTTGGGGTTTTTTTCTATTTCTCCTCAGCAGCTCCACGCAAAAACTCCATCTTTCTTCCTCTCCCTCCGACCTGACCACTTGCTCGGAGATCTGTTGTTCTTCCAATAGCTCCGGGCTCTTTCCACCACAGGTCTGACCTGTCTCTCTTCCTTCCAGCTCTACTGGTCTCACATTTCCACAATTAGCACAACAAACACTAGATCTAGCCTCCTTAGAAAAGGAGAGGCACAGAGAAATCTACGATTATTTATACATTAATACTTTTTAATGTCACCGACTCTATCATACCTGTACTTTCTAAAAATTTTTTAATGAACATGTATAACTTTGCAATCAGGAAAAAAAAGCCATGTTTCCTTTTTTCGGTAAAACATAGAGTGTTTTTATTTTTTTAAGATTTTATTTATTTATTTGACAGAGAGAGACACAGCGAGAGCAGGAACACAGCAGGGGGAGTGGGAGAGGGAGAAACAGGCTTCCCGCTGAGCAGGGAGCCCGATGTGGGACTTGATCCCAGGACCCTGGGATCATGACCTAAGCCGAAGGCAGACACTTAACTACTGAGCCACCCAGGTGCCCAAACATAGAGTGTTTTTAAAATAGAGTATCCTAAAACAGTGGTGGCCAGATTTTAGAATTTTATAATGAAGTACAATTTTAATAAAAATCCTGAGGATTAAAAAAACAAAAACAAAAACACAAAAACAACAACAACAACAACCACCAAAATCCTGGGGGTTGGGGCGCTCTCTCTCGCTGTGTCTCTCTCCGTCAGATAAAGAAATAAAATCTTTAATAAAAAAAATCCTGGGGATTAACACGGGGCTAATTATTTTATATTTTGCCCCCCCCAAAAGGATTATTTTTTAAATCTGCTACCCTCGAGAGAGTATTTTAACAACCTGTGAGTAGGCATGGATTCTGCCCCCTGGCTAATGGTTTGGACAAATTCTTTAAGTATTCGGTGAGAGTATTCAGTGAGAATAGAAAGAAATTGACTTCCGTTGATAAAAATTAGATACCCTTTTATGTTCAGAACAAGAGACAATTACATACACTTATCATTAACATAATATTTGAACTTATTTGCAATTGTTTTTCATTTCACTGATTTTCCATTACTCCTAACTACAAAGTACTATGCACTCATACCCAGCCCCTCGGACTCACTGCATAGAAGCAGCTTACGTAGCTTTTTCAACAGGCCTTTATACTCTTTTGCTTTGTCTTTCTTGTTAACAAAACATTCCCTTTTCTGAAATGTGTGTTTTTATTTAGGATGTAAATCTGGACGTTTCCAAACCAGATACATTTTAGGAGACATTAGGGGCTTAAACTGTATATGATAAAATAAATCACTTGTTCGCAGTAAGTGGGGCTAAGGAATGCATTGTTGGGTTTCAGAATTTTAGCAATCAACTTCAGGCCACTGCCGGCCGGCTGGCTGGGGCTGGTTGGGGCTGACTGAACGTTACGCATGCAGGCATCAAAAATATTCAGACAAAATTGGCCACCGCCATCGGAGAGTGCTTTGTGTTTGCTTTTGTTTTTGTTTTTCTTCCACATGAGGGCCTCTATACTTCATTAGGATTAGGAACAATATACTTTTTAATGCTTTTGAAAATTATGGCAGGGGAAAACCTAAGTTAAAAAGAACTGTATTTCTGGGGCACCTGGGTGGCTCGGTCGGTTAAGCGTCTGACTCGATTTGGGTTCAAGTCATGATCTCAGGGTCGAGAGATCAAGCCCCGCATCAGGCTGAGCATGGAACCTGCTTAAGAGTCTCTCTCTCCCTCTCCCTCTGCCCCTCCTCCCTCTCCACGCCCCCACTTGCACTCACTCTTTCTCTCTCTCTCTCAAAAACAAAACAAACAAAAACATATTTCTGATCACACCAGCATCCCTTATAGTTGCCTCCCTAGGAAGTAGCTCAGCTGACCTGCTTCTTAATCCAGCCCTACAAAATTCACTTGAATAATGGGTTTGACTTTTAAGTACAGTTTAAAAACCACATAAGAATAGGCACACACATCAGGGTACGCCAGAGAGTTACAATTTGTAGTTGTAAAATGAAGAGAATTTTTAAAGTCCCACCTGGTTATTGACTACCTACCTGTTTCCCTGATGCACATCTCATCCAGGCCCAAAATGATAACAATTGCTTTACCTTTGAAGTAATTAGCTATGACTGCTGCCAGATTTGGGAAGAAAAGGGGAAATGAAGAGAAGAACACCCCAGGTGATGGCTGACAGTGTATCCTCTCTCTTGCCCAGGCAAGTGAAGAGAGATGAGTCTGTTCCGTCTATGTCCATCTTTCCCCCCTACAATTGGCCAGTGTCCCCTGTGGAAAATATGTTCAACAGCAGCAATCTCTTCCCTTTCCCTTTCGTGCCGATGCAGACAGTTCATCCGATGTGCAGAGAGGACCCCACCCAGAGGGAGAGAATCAAGACCAGATTCCTCTCCAGCATCCTGGGGAGCAGCCCGGCTCCTCTGCCCCTCTGGCAAGCGTACACATGGATGGGAGATCAGGGCCGCTAGGACTTGGCACTTGCTGGAGCTGCCCTCTGAAGCTCATCCAATAATCCCCCCACTGAATGCAGGAGGTATGGAGATAATGACTATTTCCTGAATATCGTGCTGTTTAAACAGCCCTGCTGTGGTGTTTGGAGAGATTCAGGATGTTTTTGCATCCCAGGTGCTGTTGGAGCTGCTGAGCTAAGCTAAACACAATGCACCAGGCTTTGAGAACAGGTGGTGGCCCGCCAGATTGCTGGCAGTCGGGGTGGTGGCGGGTGTTTTTCTTGTTCCAGAAGTTGGCAGAGGAATGCGTGCTTCAGTACAATCAGTAGCTTTCCATCCTCGAAAAAGGAATGTTTTCCCTGACACCAGTGCGTGAAGACACACTCTACACTGCTCAAAAGCCCTTTCTGAGACAGAACAAAGTCCAAAACTGCAGACTGCCATGCAGAATCATCCTCATTTTATCCCTGATTTTAGCTGAAGCATTTTGGCTTGTAAAATGAGCAACCCACTCAAGCTAGCTCAAGAGGGTATGTGTGTGTGTGGAGGTGGTATTGAAGGAACACCAGGGAAGAAATAGTTCTGGGGCTCAAAGGAGCTAGAAATCCAGCAGGAATCAAATCTCTCAGGGACCATGTAGACCCTCCCATCTCCAGTTCCCTCACAGACTCCTCCCCTGTCAACTATGTTCTTGTTGGCCATGGCCCCCGAGCCCCCAAGTCTCTGTCGCCCTCCTGGAAAGGCCTTCCCTGACCCCCTCTTTGCTGCTGTCTCTCCCAATTCTCTGTCAGATCACCCAGTTTTATCATTCCATTGCCTTTACCACTGCAATGGATTGAATGTCATTATTCCCCAAATTCATATGTTGAAATCTGATCCCCAGTGTGATATTATTTGGAGGTAAGGCCTTTGGGAGGTAATTAGGTCATGACCAGGTCATAATTAGGTGGAACCTTCGTGAATGGGATTAATGTCCTCTAAGAAGAGGCCAAAGAGCTACCTCGCCCTCTTTCCGTCATGTGAGAATATGTAACAAAAAGCTGGCTGTCTACAACCAGGAAGCAGGACCTCACCAGAATGTGACTGTGCTGACCTTGGACTTCTGGCCTCTAGAACTGTGAGGAATAAATTTCTGTTGTTTATTTATTGAGCACCCAGTTTATGGTACTTTGTTTAGAAACCGGAACTAAGACAATTACCACCTGAATTTTTTTATTTATTTGCTATTCTTTTCCCTGCTTTAACATATGCGCGGTGAGAGCAGGACTTTGTCTTGTACACCACAGCCCTAGACCCTCAAATAGCACGAGCGGTAGCTCTCAGGAAATGCATGATCTTTCACACCCAGAGCCCTCTGCTATGGAATTTCTGTGATAATGGGTTCAAATTCCCAAGAGAGAACATCTGATGGGTTCTCTACCCAGCAAAGCGACTTGTGCCCTTAGTCCAATCAGCCAGGGCCAGGGGGAGGGGTCATAGACACCCTTTCCAAGGGACTGAAAGGTGCAAGCTCTCTAAGGGGTCTGTGGGTTTAGAAGACACTGAAACTTGTTCTCAGAGGGGACTGGCCACCTTTGCAGAGTTACCTCCCACTACACGTAAATGTACACAAGCGTGTGGACAACCCACTTCCCTACCCCATGCACATGGGTCACCCACCAAGAAGATGCCCAGTTCAGATCAGACACTCAAACTTGATGTTAGACCACCCTGTATTCCCTGCTCCCAGATCTTGCCTCAAGCTATTCCCTCTCTGCCAGAAAGGCTCACCCCAACTAGTCCAGCCTCCACTATCAGTCTACAGATATTATAACCTTATTTCAGAAATCAACTCGGATTCCATCCCTTGCCCAGATTCTGCCATTCAGAAGTAGCCGCTCCTTTCCCCAAACTCAGTAACCAACTTGTCACAACCTCTATTAGGGACTTATTCCAGGCTTCTTTCCAAGAGAAAGGTAAGAATCAGCTAATAAAATGCCACACAAAGACCCCTAGCAGTGATAACCCAAAGACTTATTCACAGTAAGACAGAAGTAAAGCGTGACATCCATGCCAGGTACAAGAGGCCGCTATGAATGTGTTCACACAGAGGACACAGGTCCTTGAAGAAGGCCATTGGAAAGAGGCTTCAAGGGTGATGAGGTTACATTTTGCCTACTTAACAATAAGGACAAGCCCAGTCTTCGCCCAGATGCAGGCTGTCTTTAGATTTTACCCCTGAGACCAATGGTCATCAACTTTGGCTGCATATTAAGGTCACCTGGGATGCTTTTGAAAACTATCCATGTCCAGACCCTACTCTAGAGACTGTGACTTAATTGGTCTGAGGTGGGGCATGGTCAATGAGTACCACTTAAACTATATCAAAACAAATATCAGAAGAGAAAGGCAAGGGCTCCGGGTCCAAAGTAGACTGAGCATGAATCCCAACTCCACCCTTTACCAGCTTCACCGTCTTCTGCAAGTCACTTACAACGTCTGAGCCTCCCTTTTCATACATACAAATAAAGTGATGCTAGTAATGCTTACCTCATATGATTATTGTAAGGATTAGAGAAAACATGTTTAAAATTCCTAGAACATAATAGACCCTCAATGAATGCTGGGTATAAGTATTATTAAAGCCTCTCCCAACAACCTGCCACAGAATGATATTTAACATACTATGGTTTAAACATATAAGGTAGTGTTGCCTCCACAAGAAAATACTAGTGCTTTAAGGAAGAGGGTTGCTTTGTCTTTATATAGGCCAGTCATAGAAGAAAGCTGACTGGCAGGCCAGATGTACTCTTCTCTGAAAAGTAGCGTGGTCCAGACTGACTTTTCATGGAGGCAATATGCCATTAATAAGTAACATTCATGTCAGCAACTCCAGCCCAGGAGGCAGCGATTTTGCCACAAAGCAACTGACACAGAAGTCAGTAACTGCCCTTGAATAAGAATGCTGTGCTTACAGAAAGCTATGGATGGCAAAGGCACTGTGGGAACATCACATGAATGTGGGCCGGGCATCTATCACATTTTTCAGGCACGTTCGTATATGGAGGGAAAACCGTCACCATGCACAAAAGACAAGAAGAAACACATTTCCTGTTTTTTTATTAGCAAAATGATAGTATCCAGTTTCCAAATTCCATGAGAGAAATACTTCCTGGCTTTTTCTCTGTACTTGACCCTCTTCCCACCCAAAACTGGAACTAAATCTATAATGCAATGGTATGAAGCTGAGAGCTTGAGAAGTCTGGCTTGACTTAACCCAAGTTTGTGGGTAAGATACACATGTCATTAGAGTCTGGACTGCTAGAGAAGAGAAAATGCACTTTGTAATCAGGGTAATTATTTGCTGACTTAATTTAGACTGTGGAAATGTTGATGAGCCTAGGTCCCTACTTTAAAACATAAGAAATGGGAAGAAATTCCAATGTGGAAATATACAGATTAAATTAAGACAGACAATTGCAAGACAAACAAAAAATATCTATGATAACAAAAGTATCCTGATCAGGACCCTAACTCATGAATTAACCTATTGATTTTTCTCAGCTGTGTACATTAGCCAGTGCTTGGTTGTTTTCCTCCATAGTAGAGGATCAACAAACTATGGCCCATGAGTCAAAGCCAGCCCACCACCTATTTTTGTAAATAAAGTTTTATTGGTACACAGCCACAATCACTTATTTACATATCATCTATGGCTGTTTTCATGCTGCCACAACAGAGTTGTAGAGTTTTGTGATTGTATAGCCTGAAAAACTTAAAATATTTCCTATGCGGGCGCCTGGGTGGCTCAGTTGGTTAAGCGACTGCCTTAGGCTCAGGTCATGATCCTGGAGTCCCGGGATCAAGTCCCACGTTGGGCTCCCTGCTCAGCGGGGGGTCTGCTTCTCCCTCTGACCCTCTTCCCTCTCGTGCTCTCGGTCTCTCATTCTCTCTCTCAAATAAATAAATAAAATCTTAAAAAAAAAAAATATTTCCTATGCGACCCCTTACCAGGGAATTTTGCCAAGCCCTGCTCTGTTAAAACATGGCAAATGATCATCTCCCTACAAAAAATACTTAGGCTAACCATGATAGCTTCAGTAAAAACATATTAAAATATATGCTTGAAGATTTACTCTTTATATGGAGTACACAGAATAGCAATAATGTGTTTATTATTTGTTACATACCATTTGGGAAAAATTACTAAGTAAAATTACCTTATACCACTAAATATCTATTTTTATATAGATAAAAGTTATGCTAACAGTAAGGATTTCATTTCAGTCTTTATTAGTAATTACTAGATGGTTAGTTATTTTCACCTATCAGGGCAACTTGGAAAAGAAATACAGTTCATATTATTTCTGTCTTGGTTTTTCCACAGATTAAATGTAAAAGGAAATGGAGCTGGTGTGTTTAATTCAGCTCAGCACTTTCTAACAAGGATGAAATAGTGTCAATTATATGCACTGCAGTTGTTTTAAACCAAACTGAAACATAAAATATACTCAATTTAATTAAAGCATAAAAATAAAATGAGGTATCAATAGTAAAAGAGTGAGAACAGCAGTACTGGTATGGTAACCTTATTTATGCATCTAGATTTACTGCATCCAAAATTGTGTGGGTTTTAAACAGTCATTAATGGGAATCCGGTTAAAATAGAGCAACAAGGGAGGAAATAAACAATTTAAATAAGTAACATTTTTCTTTTTTGCATTTAGCCATTGTCTAAATGTTAAAATTTTAAATCAGTTTTTAATCAAAGTTTAGTAGAATAATATTTAATTGAAAATACCACCAGATGTTCTTTATCAAAACATCTTTCATAATGGCTAAATCGAGGTCTAAGAAGTTATTTAATGAGATAATTGTTGGTCTGTGAATACAGCAGCAATTTCTTTTTTTTTTTTCAAAGATTTTATTTATTTATTTGACAGAGAGACACTGTGAGAGAGGGAACACAAGCAGGGGGAGTGGAAGAGAGAGAAGCAGGCTTCCCGCCGAGCAGGGAGCCCGATGCGGGGCTCGATCCCAGGACCCAGGGATCATGACCTGAGCCGAAGGCAGACGCTTAACGACTGAGCCACCCAGGTGCCCCTACAGCAGCAATTTCTTATAACACTTCAACACATAGGTTTAGAGGCTAGCCGAGGTTCTGTTAACTGTTGTCTGCTTCTCGTATCTCTCCTTGTGTGGTCCAAGCAAAGATGGGTGCTTGCAACACCAAACCTCAAAGTCCAAGCCAACAGATGAGCCCCGAGTATCAGTGCCCTGGGAGATGGGCACCCTCTTTGAACCCCAAGAAAAATTCCATTGATAAGATATAGGGCATAGGTAACACACTGCAAGGTTCACAGGCACACAAAAGCAAGGAAGGGCAGTCACAGACCATGGCTTCAGGCAAGACTTAATTTCAGAAAACAGTATTTGACAATTTTGGTAGGCAGAATTCTCAGCTGACTACCCAAGATTTCCCACTCTAATCTCCAGGACTATAAATATGATGATATATCATGCCCATGATTATGTTACTTACATGGCAGAAGAGATGTTGCCGATAGAATTAAATTATTACTGATCAATTGACTTGTAGTTAATCAGAAGGGAGATTATCCAGGTGAGCCTAGTCTAATCACACGAACCTTCTAAAGGCAGAGAGTCCTCATGGCTGGTGGCAGAAGAGGAAGTCCAAGAGATCTGAGGCTCTAGAAAGATTCAACAATGCTATTACCTCTCTGAAGATGGAGGGGGCCACATACAAGGATCAGAGAGCTGTCCGGCCAACAGCCAGCAAGAAAACGGGGACTTCAGTCCTACAACCACAGAAACTAAATTTTGCCAACAATCAAAATGGTCTTGGAAGTGGAGTCTTCCCTCAGAGCCTCCAGATAAGAACCCAATCCAGCCCACACTCTCATTTCAGCCTCAGTAAAGAACCCAGTCAATCTGCAAGCTGCCAAACTTGTGTTAATTTGTTAAGCAGTGACAGAAAATGAATACCACCATCCCCTCCATTATGAAGGCCAGAATGACCAGGCGTTTCCAAAGCATCTATTGGCTTTTCTTACTCAGACTCTGCTTGATCAAATTCCTAAGACCCCCTTGACACTCACCATGACATTAATAAAACTTCCTCTCTCTGGAAGAAAAGATGGAACTGAGAATCTACAAATATTAAGCAAGTTATACCAAGATCTTCAAGCACCTTTTCCAAAAAGACAAATACTGTACCGGGGAAGGCTGCTAACGTCTCTGAGATCCTGGGAGACCCCTCTACCCAGAAGAGTTGGGCCAGTTTGCCATTCAATTCTGCTACCATCCCTCAGAGGCCGACGTAACTATGAACCTGCTTCCAATGCAATGATTAAATTCAGGTTGGGTATTAACACTTCTGCTACATGGGAGGTAATAAAAAGGGTCCCTCCCCCAAGCCCTCCAAATCAGCCCCTGCTTGTAAGCAGAACCCTCTGTGTCCACTTTGTCCTTAAAACTGAAGGACTAGAGGGGCACCTGGATGGCTGTTGGTTAAGCGACTGCCTTGGGCTCAGGTCATGATCCCGGGGTCCTGGGATTGAGCCCCACACAGGACTCCTTGCTCAGCAGGGAGCCTGCTTCTCCCTCTGCCTGCTTCCTCTGCTTGTGCATGCACTCTCTCTAACAAATGGATAAATAAAATCTTAAAAAAAAAAAAATGAGGAGTATTACTGTTTAGCCTTTTGAAAAAATGTATCTCACCAGCAGGGGGCTGCAACCAGCGTGGGGAATATTCAAATGTCATTTACTATTCGTTGAGATAGAGAATTAAAGAGCAATAGGTAACCCCTCTGTTGCCTTGTAACCAACCTCTGCCTTATTGCTTATTTTAAAAGAATGAGGACTGAGAATCCCCAAACCTTGGTAGGTCCTAAAGCAGCAACCAGGAAACTGAAGAACTCCTTGGGTGCAGAGGATGCTCTGCTTTTCAAGACTAAATACTACTATTCTCCTAGAGACCTTCTCATCAGCAGATGGCTCGGAGATCCAGCTTGTAAGTTGTACCAGTTTGGCTAGAAAGACCAGTTTCCATTTTGTCCCACTCACCATTTTAACTTCATCAGTGTTCACACAGGGTTGTTTAAAAGGTGAGGGGTGAATGAAGGGGGGGAAATCAGAGGGGGAGACGAACCATGAGAGACTATGGACTCTGAGAAACAAACTGAGGGTTCTAGAGGGGAGGGGGGTGGGGGGATGTGTTAGCCTGGTGATGGGTATTAAAGAGGGCATGTATTGAATGGAGCACTGGGTGTTATACAAAAACATTGAATCACGGAACACTACATTGAAAACTAATGATGTAATGTATGGTGATTAACATAACATAATAAAATAAAAATAAATAAATAAAAGGTGAGGGGTGGGCAGCTTATAAAACTACTGAAAGATCTTCAAACTTAAGGCAAACATTAGGTATCTCTAATATTCTAAGTGTCGCCCGCAGTCATTTAGCCCTAAGGGACTCCAACAGAGCTACCCACCCAGCCCCCTCACATCCCGAGTCCCTCCAAAGAATATGAGAGGAATCAAATGGAGGAGTAAAGAAAAAGGAAAATAAAGCTGTGTTTACATAATTCCCCCCAACCCATTGAGAGCGGAAGGTCCAACAGTGATCTATTTTAGTCTATTCATCAATTTTGACAAAATCATTGGTTTAGTAATCCTACAGAAACACTGAGGAATGCACAGGAAATAATTAAACAATAACATTTATTGAGGGTTAATTATGTCCTAAGCACTGTTCCAAGTGCTCTATGTGTATTAGTTCATTTAATTTCCCTCCAACTTTTTAAGGTAGGTACTATTCTCATCCTCATGTTACAGATGAGAAAACTGGGGGCGCCTGGGTGGCTCATTTGGTTAAGCATCCTACTCTTGATTTCAGCGCAGGTCATGATCTCAGGGCTGTGAGATCAAGCCCTATGTCGGGCTCCATGCTGGGCATGCAGCCTGCTTGAGATTCTCTTTCTCTCTCTCTCTCTGCCCCTCCCCACTCTCTAAAAAATAATTTTTAAATTTTTTTAAAAATTGGGGCACCTGGGTGGCTCAGTCGTTAAGCGTCTGCCTTCGGCTCAGGTCATGATCCCAGAGTCCTGGGATCGAGCCCCACTTTGGTCTTCCTGCTCCACAGGAAGACTGCTTCTCATTCTCCCGCTCCCCCTGCTTGTGTTCCTGTTCTCGCCATCTCTCTCTCTGTCAAATAAATAAATAAAATCTTAAAAAATTTTTTTTTGTATGGTAACATAACATAATAAAATAAAATTAAAAAAATTTTTTAATTAAAAAAAAAGATGAGAAAACTGAGGCACAGAAAGGTTGTTACTTACTCAAGCTCATAAACCTAGAAAGTGCTGGAAATGGAATAAGAGAAAAAACGGATCCAAAAAAAATTATATATATTTATATTTAAATATATATATGCATATAATGTATGGTGCTGAGATGTCTTAGATAACAAGAGAGCTAACCAGTGGGAGATGTACAGAGAAATTCGTTCATTCATTCATGAATGCATGCACCTATTGGCCTGAGTGCTGGAGATACAGCAATAGTAAATCACTTTTTTAAAGGCACCCATTATCCTTGCAATTGCACAGTCTGGTGGTTGGATCCACGGCAGTAAAGCTAAGATGGAAAATGTGCCCAGGAGAGACCTCACTGCCAGACCTGAGGGTTAGAGAAGGCTCTTCCCACCGACAGTGATGTATGAGCGGAGACCTGAAGTATGAACAAGGATGCTCTGGGAGTCAGAACAGATTGCCTCAGCCCTTCCAGAACGGTTTTTGTTTCCCCCACTGCAACCCCTCCAGTGCTAAATGTTTTAAAAATAGGCCCAAAAAGAAGAGAGGAAGAGACTGTGGCAGCCAAATTCCAAAGGAGCCCAGTCATTTCCTCCTACCCTGAAAGCCCCCGGGGAGAGAGAAAGGGCTTGGCAAAGGCAGAGCAGGACAGGGTGGATGGACCGGGAAAGGCTGGAGGCAGGAATGCAATGTCCTTACAGAACAGAAGGAAGCTCTCGAGGTCAAATCCAGCTACTGATGCTGTGGGGAGCACGCCTGCGGTGTGGACACGGGCATGAAGGATACAACTCAGAAGAGTGAAGGTAGTCCCGGCGAGCAGCCAACCCAGGACAGCCCAGGAAGAAGGAACTGAGACTCCTGCAGCTCAGGACCGCAGAGGACTGCAAAGGTCTACAGCTGCCGGCGGGCGTCAGCCAGACCTGGCTATAGCCCGTGCTAGTCGGGGCTTGGCTGGGGTTCGGAAGCTCAACTTTCAGAAGGGAACTGGGGCAAAGGAGGCAGGCAGGGTTCAGTCCCAGAGAGAGAGAATAGGATCTTGGGAATGAGATAAATGCTCAGCTTCTCTAGGGAATTCCAGAAAGAAGAATGTGCACGGGAGGATAGCACATTCAGTGAACTGGAAGTCTTTTGGTTTGGCAGGTCAGCGAGGTCAAAGGGGAAAGGTCAAGTGATGCAGCTGGAGGATATGTTTTAAAATACTTTATTAAAAATTTTCTATGAAGTCTAGCATTTTTCTTATCAACTTTGGGTGGTTAATCAGCAGTATTTATTTAGGTATAAACCTTCGATTGACCAGAGCTGCCTCAAGAGGCCCAGATTAAAAATTTTATATGTTCTAATTGGTTTGATGCAGTTATACCAGAGAATAGCTTTAATTGGGTCCCCAATGAGCCTCTTCTAGCAAATGCTTGTGGTATAGAATTACATTAAGAATGCAACCAAAAAAGATTTATCGGGCTGCCTTCTGAGAGGCACACGAAGCTGGAAAGTGTTGTTTTTCCCACATTAAGCGAATTTCCTGGACTTACGAATGTCCATCACCACAGGGACAAGCCATGGCTGAAAATACGGAAGGTTTCCTACACAGGCATCGTCGCCACATTGTCAAAGCCCCTCCTGATACTCCCCCTGTGTACTAACAGGACACCTCAGTTGGGTCTGCTTCCCATCCTGGGGGCTGTTCAAGCCTCCAATAGACAACCTCCCCCCATCCAGCTGTGGGCTAGCCTGTCGACAACAGTCTGAGACCCAGGATCACACACAGAACATGAGCGATTTCACCAAAGGCCCAGGAGACATGAGCTCCCTTCTCTAAAAGTTGTATCCTCTCTCCCCTCTCTTGAATATCTCATCCCCAAATCACTTTTTCTCCAGTAAGAAAATCACTGGGGAACCTCCCCTACCCCTGAAGGCCTTGACTGTGAAGCCAACCACCCGCACATCTCATGGGCTTCCAGAACCCAAGGCCGAGTATACCATGAGGATAAAAATGTCACCTCTTAACGTTGAAGAAAACCTAAAACTGTTACTTCTCAATTAGGCATAGGAATAGACTCAAATGACCCAAGAGAATTCCACTCAACAAGAATCAAAAGAAGAGGGACTTTTTCCAGTATTCCCTCTGTTCTGGCACATCAACATTTCTCTTAAAAAGCAAGCATTTTTATTAAAACATTAATGCTATGAGAAGGCAGCAATGAGGGACGTGCCTTGGCATTAGGGATTTGGATCTGAAACTTGATAGCTATAGATGGTGACAATACTGGAATTACCTTGTTACTCACCCCGGAGGCTGACACACCAGCCAGGTAGCTACGTTGTCGTAGATAAAGTAACAATCCTGTCATTCCGTTATCAGCTTTTAAAAAAGTGAATCTTTAGCACCAGTGAAAGGAATGTTGTTATTCTACTCCCTTAAAAGCTTTAAAAAGAAAAGAAAAGAAAAGAAAAAAGCAGTATCAGTGAAAGAAAACTTGTTACTCAACATCTTAACACCCTAGCTGATGATCTGCTCAGAAGGGAAGGGATCAAAGCTCTCAGGATAAATATCCTCACAGACTTTCAGAACACCTATATAACCCCTTCATAAGCACAAAGTTTTCCTCACAGTTAAGTTTGTGACCGAATCACTTATTCCCTGAAAATATTTTATTCATCCTGGTTTGATATTCTCCCAGGCCTCTTACAACGATGAGGAGACATTCTTTATTTTTTATTTTTCTACTTTGCCAAGGTGAATTATGGAATCAGGCAACTGGAAGATTAATATGGGGGCACTGCATCATTTACCACCAAATGATCATATCATTTCCCCCATAACAAAAAAGGATGGAGCCTAATTATGGACTAACCCAAGGAGATTTCTTTCTACTTGTTGTCACAAGAAGCAATGCTTCTCTAATTTATTTTTTAGGGGGATGCAAATGTAAAAGTTTGTGTTAATTCAAAGTTAAAGTGTAAAATAATGAATTTTAAGCCAGGAAATGAAGCTCCCAGAGATTTAACAGCCTCATGTGATATATCTGGTATAGTGAGGATTAGAGCGTAAACCTAAATTTTCTTTGCAATTGTGTATATTTGGAAGTTAGCTTATTATTCAGTGACCTTCAGAAATCTTGAAAGGTTGTCAAATAATAGAGCAGAATGTGAGAGAGACCATCTTCCTTGATGATCTCTAAAAGTCCTTCAGATATCTCCGTGCCCCTGATGACTTACAATCGGGGCTAAACGCTCCAGCATCACCTAGCTTTCAATGACCTCTAGAGAGTCCTTCCAGTTCTGTGTCTCTAATATGGAATTTTATAGGCTTTTAATGCCTTTTCAATTATACCATTAGCTATTTCCCTGCATAGCTGTAGCTCTTTTAAGAGATCAGATGTAGAATGCTGATAAGAAATCGGTTTCTGTCCTTTATTAAACAATGAGATTTTATCATTGAGGGACTTCACATATATAGAGAGAACCAGCATCAAGGGCTGACGCTAAGTCAAATTTCCTGCCATGTCTCTACGACAATGTGATATGATCACTACAGAGCCCCCCCCCCACCTTTCTAGAACTGTCCAAAAAGGATGAACCTGGTTTTATAAAGAATCAGCACAGCCAAAACCAAGCTCATCATCTTCTCCCAACACAAACCTGCCTCAGCAGCAATTTCACCAAGTCTCCCAGGCCAGAAGTTTCAAGGTTTTCTCTTTACTCCTTCTCACAGTTACTTTCAAAGGCCTGTATGTTCTACATCTTAAAAAAAACCTCTCATCTATCCTTTCCCCTCTATTTAGGGTGACCGCATGTCCTTGTTGTCCAGGACAATCTTGATTTATGCCTGTTGTCCCAGCGCAAGTATAAACAGTACTCCCTTTTGCTCACGAAAGTGTCAGAATGGACAACAAATGATGTGGTCCATTTGGGACGGTCCTGCCTTCCCATCACCACAACTCACGTCAAGTCCTCCTTGATTCCTGCCTGGATGGGAGTTGTAGTGGGCGGGAGTAGTTGCCCAGCTGACTTTTTAAAAATTTTAACTCAGTGCCAGCTCTGTATCAGGCCCAATGTTGGCACCAGGTCAGGCTTCCCTGTAAGGCTGTGAGGGGCGTGCACAGGAAGCGAGTGAGGCTGAAATTCAGCCCTCCCTTCACCTGCTAGGCCATGTATTTTGGTGCAGGCTCGGTTCTCCTCCCAGGAGGAAGAGGCGACTTCTTCTTGGCACAAAGGCATCATCTACTTGCCAAGTCTTGTACCCTCTGTGCTGCATCTGCCCGGGGCGGGGAAGGGCCGGGGGGCTTTTTCCTAATTTATATAAAGACACTACAAAAGCTAAAGGTAGCCCCTACTTTGTAGAAATTACACTCCTTCTTCAAGTCTGTCCCTGTTCCAATCCATTCCCCTCTTCTGTACTGACCTTCCTATGCTGCAACCCTGATCTTGCCTCTCCGCAGCATCCTTCAACAGCTCACTGTCATCTATGAGCTCCGGTCCAAAGTCGTGGGCATGGTGTGCAAAACCCTTGGTCGTCTCGTATCTGCCTTCTCTCCAGAGTCAGCTTTCCCCAATTCTCCCCATACACACCTTGCTTCAGCTATGCTGGACTTTTTCCAGTTATTGGGATGTGCCAAAATCCTTTGCACTGGCTTTGTCCTTTTCATGTGCTGTTTATCTGGGCTGGGATCATCATCCATACCCCATCCCACCACCTGACAATCTATTTACTGTTGATGATGAAGGAGGAGGAGGGAGAGGAGGAGAAAATGAAGTGATGATAAAGATGATGAATAACTATCATAACAGACTGTTAGATAGAACAACTTTTCCTGTGCCTGGAAATGGAGCTAGGATCCACAACCCAAAACTACAGATGCCACATGTTCCCACATTCTAAAAAAGAGCCACCAAGAACTGGAGCAGAATGTTCCCCAGTGCTAAAGGGTCTACAACAATCAACCCCTCCCAGCATATTCACCCCTGCTCTACATAAGCTGGTTGGGGGCGAGTGAGAGCCCAACGGAGGACACAGTGGGGTTCTCCTCCCCTTCATGCCTGCCCCCTCCCACCCAAAGAAGCCAAGTGAGGGGGGGAGCAGCCAACATCTCTGTGGTGTTTGCAGAAATGGGAGACAAATAGTCCATTTTCCAGTCAGATGTCTGCTGGGGAGGCAGGGCACAGAGGGATACAGCAGGGAAGGCCACATGGCACCCTCAGCCTCCCACAGATGCCATCGAAGTTTGCTGGCCTGGGAAGTCTTGGAGATGCCCCTCCCCACCAAGAAGGGTGTTTGCCAGGTACATGGACCCACTGACAAAGTTTGGGAATGTGCTGTGGGTTGGGGTGGGGGAATGTTGAGCTGAAAGAGAATAGAAAAAGAAGGAGCTGGGGGGCAAATCTCTCATGTGCCATTGCCCTTCATCCAAAGGCCACCAGGAACACATCTGTAGTCAAATACGTTGGCTTTCTTACTGTAGCAAGAGAGAATGGGCTCCACATGGAACTGCGGAGTTCCCGAAGTTAAGAGGGTGTTAGAAAGAACCTATTATAGGATTTGGACTCTGGTTGAGTAATTCTGGGGACGATTTAAGGAATCAGGAGTTCACTCTGGATGGAACAATTCTATGATTATCTCAATAACTCTTATCTATAGGGAAGGCAGACTCGAGTAATAGAAATAATTGGTAAAGCTGCAGTCTTTTTTTTTTAAGTTTTTATTTAGGTAAAGCAGCAGTCTTGTTTAGTGAGAGAGGGGCTGCTTAGTATTTTGTAGCTGGCACCTTGTCTGGAGTAGGGAGAAGATCTTGCCCTTACAGCCCTCAGAGGAAACCAATGTTCCCAGCACCTTGATCTGGGGCTTCAAGCCTTCAGAACTGTAAGAAAATAATTGTTGTTTAAGCCGCCTCATCTGTAGTATTTGATTATGGCAGCCCCACAAACTAATACAGACCTATAACAAATAAAGAGATTAAATTAGTAACAAAACACGGTCCATGAAGAAAAGCTGGGGCTGAGATGACTTCACTGGTGAAGTCTACTAAACATCTGAAGAAAAATTAATACCAATTCTTCAGAAACTCTTCAAACAAACAAACAAACAACAGAAGATGAGAGAATACTTCCTAACTCACTCTGAGGCCACTGTCACCCTGACACCAAAACCAAAGACAACAAAGAAAACTGTGGTCCAGTATCACCAATGAATACAGATGCCAAAAACCTGCAACAGCCTGTTAGCAGACCAAACCCAGAAACATACAAAAAAAAAAAAAAAAGGACTATACATCATGACTAAGTGGGATTTTATCCCAAGCACGCAAGTTTGGTTTAACGTTCAAAAATCAATTAATGGGGTGCCTGGGTGGCTCAGTCGTTAAGCGTCTGCCTTCGGCTCAGGTCATGATCCCAGGGTCCTGGGATCGAGCCCCGCATCGGGCTCCCTGCTCCGCGGGAAGCCTGCTTCTCCCTCTCCCACTCCCCCTGCTTGTGTTCCTTCTCTCACTGTGTCTCTCTCTGTCAAATAAATAAATAAATACAAATCTTTAAAAAATAAAAAAAATCAATTAATGTACTATGCCATTATCAACACTGATCCTCTCAACAGATGCAAAAAAGGCATTTGACAATTCAAAAGTTAAAATTCCAACTCTTGATGATAAAAGCACTCAACAAAATGGGGGATAGAAAAGAATTTCCTCAACCCGAAAAGACCATCTATGAAACACTCACAGGTAACATCATCCTTAGTGGTGAAAGACTGAAAGCGTTCCTTCTAAGGTTAAGGTCAGGAGCAAGAAAATGATGCCCACTCTCACCACTTCTATTCATTATACTGGAGGTTCTACCCAGGACAATGGCCAGAAATCAATCAATCAATCAATCAATCAATGGCAGAAAGATTAAACAGGAAGAAGTATAAAATTCTATTTGCAAATGACATAGTCCTCTCTCCACACCCAGGCTTTTCCTCTCACTAGAACTAAAGCTGAATAGGTGACAATATCTTCTTTCTTGGAAGCAAGGAGTTGTCAAATTTCTTTGTCAAGGCTCCATTTTCCTGCCGTTTCTCCTTCCTCTGAATAAGCGCATCTGTTCCTATTTCCAGGTGCTCCTCGTTGGTGCTCTCACACCGTGCAGGTGCCCCCTTCAGTGACGAGAACGCCGCTGTTCTTCTGCTTCCCGGGCGGTGAGGAACCCCAAAGGAACTCTACTGTCCCACCACCACGAAACCCCGTGGAACTGGTGTGTCCTTATGTGGCCTCTCAAGTAAACTATTTGCACTGGACTCCTTGTTCTAGGGGTCAGGTTGTGGGGAGGCTAAACCTATGACAGGATAGTCATAGTGGGTCATCTCAACTTAGCTGACCTTGACCAATTCATAATGTTACAACAGAATAGGAAATATCAGAGTGCACTCTGCATTTGTTTCAATTTGGGACTGTATACTGGGTTCATGTAAACTGTATCTCAAGTGGGACAAAGGCAAGAATATTTAGGAAAACTCTGCTCCAAAGACTTTTCATCGTTTTACAAACAATTGTCATGTCAACATATGACCTTGTAAAGAAAAGTGTCACTTTCCCAGAATATCTAAGGAGAGGCCAAAAAGCAGTGCTAGGTTTTCCGGATAGGAGGATGCTTGGTTTTTTTATTCCCCGAATAAATTTTGTGATTGTATAATTTTCAAAAAAGTTTACAGGAATCCTAGGAAGGCTGATGAGTGACATTATATATTGCTGGTGGCATCGTGTTAGCAGTCCTATAAATCCTTGGATTTATGCTAAGAAAAAAACTTTTCTAAAGAACTAAAAGGTGACATGCAGAATGATGCACATTGCAATGTCGTGTGTTCAATAAAAATGGAAAGAATTTAAATGTCTGGATAGGAGGGATTTGAAGGACATACTCTCGGGAAAAAGAGACTTTAAGGGTAAGTCTGCAGAGCACTTTACAGAGAAACGGAGGAAAGTCTGCAGAGCACTTTACAGAGAGACGGAGGAGGAAATGTCAGTCCTTTATACCAAAAACCTCATGGGACTACTGGTGAAAATTGCTTCGGGTGCCTCAGTGGCACTCCCAGCTGTGCCCTGTTCTTCGGAGAGGTTTGTTGGAGATCCAACACAATTTAGTATGAACTTAAGGCAATGCAACAGCTCTCATGAATTCAGAACTCACACTTAAAACTTGACTTGGCGTAAGAGAGCACAGGGGCAGGGGTCCATTATGAAGTTCCAAAAACGAGGAGTGGTTGGCAATGATTTGTCCTCTTAGCCCGGCACCCAAGATCACACCGGGCCTGTGGCCAACGGGGACACAAATCCCCACGTGGGGTTTTAAACATGAATTGTTATTAAAAGAGTAGTCAGTACTCAGGTCTCCCAGGCCCACGGAGAATTTAATAGATTAAACACAGGGTCGTCTCAAAGTCGTTAAGAAGTATAAATATCTGGGCAGGGAGAGGCGCCGTCTCAAAGTCGTTAAGAAGTATAAATATCTGGGCGACCCCGAGGGACTGGGGAGCAGTCCGCGGGGCTGAGGGCAGGGGCCCGAGCGGAGCCGGCGGGGCGCGCTGGGAAGCGGACGCGAGACCGAGGGCCCAGGGCCCGCGCGGATGCCCCGCCCCGTCGGCAGGGGCGCTCGAGCCGGGCGGTCCCGGGAGGCGCGGCGCGGGCGGGGCGGCCGAACTCTCACCGCCCCGGGGTGTGGTTCCCGCGGCCGGGCCGGGCGGGGCGCCGGGTTTAAAGCGCCGGGCTGCGGGACCCGACTCACTCGCGCTCCCGCCGCCTCCGCACCCAGCCATGGAGCGGCCGCCGCTGAGCGTCCTGCTCCTCGGCGCCGCCGGGTTGCTGCTCCTGCTCCTGCCCCTCTCCTCTTCCTCCTCTTCGGACGCCTGCGGCCCCTGCGAGCCGGCCGCCTGCCCGCCCCTGCCCCCGCGGGGCTGCCAGCTGGGCGAGACCCGCGACGCGTGCGGCTGCTGCCCGGTGTGCGCCCGCGGCGAGGGCGAGCCGTGCGGGGGCGGCGGCGCCGGCAGGGGGCACTGCGCGCCGGGCATGGAGTGCGTGAAGAGCCGCAAGAGGCGGAAGGGTAAAGCCGGGGCAGCAGCCGGAGGCCCGGGGGTGAGCGGCGTGTGCGTGTGCAAGAGCCGCTACCCGGTGTGCGGCAGCGACGACGTCACCTACCCCAGCGGGTGCCAGCTGCGCGCCGCCAGCCTGAGGGCCGAGAGCCGCGGGGAGAAGGCCATCACCCAGGTCAGCAAGGGCACCTGCGAGCAAGGTGGGCACGAGCGCTTTCCCTTCCGACCCCGCCCCGGCGGCCGCGCGCCCCCTGGCGGATCAGACCCGACAGGGCGTCCGCGGTCGCGCTGTCCCGCGAGGACTCCAGTGGGCATCCCGGGAGACGGATTCGGGGGGGGGAGGGGCTGGCAGCCGCCGAGAGGCATGGGCGACGCCCCCTCTCCTCTTTTTTTGGTGGTTTTATTTTGAAGGCTTGTTGCGTGCGCCGAGAAGTGAGGACTGGCGGGGCGAGGGTATATATAGAAAACATTTTCCGATACCACAGGCTCCCGCGTCCCAAAGGCTCAGCCAGCACAGTGCTGCCCCCACTCTTTTGGAAACCCAAGATGTCGTTTCCTCGTCCTTCTTTCTTGGCTCCGGTGGATAGGTGGAAGTGAAGTCAAGAGAGAGGGGTAAAGAGTTTGACGATGAAGTACACAAGTAAGGACTTTCAGAGAAGTTCTTTGTCCTACGTTTAATTGGCTAGACTGTAAGAATTTTAAAAATTGGATTTCATGGTTTCTTAATATTAAAGTAATTCACTTACTGGAAATTAAAGATTCTCAAACAATAATGTAGCTAATTATTTGTGGGCAAAAAGTACAAACTCTTTGAAGAATGTTTTTATGAGGTAGTTTATATTGTGAACCTTACGACCATTTTTTTCTTGTCCCATTTTTGTGTAATTCGTCCCCAGGATGCACTGTTCAGCAGGAATGCCTTTGAGGTTATGTTTGATCGTTTATTTTTTTTTTTCCAGACAGGTCCAAACTTGCCATAAATGAAAAGGGAAAATAAATAAGAGTCTGGACTTGTAAGGGGGAAGAAACCTCAGAGATTTTAACTCTGTCTGAAATGAAATTACTGCCTACGGAAAATGTTAAAGGGAAAGTTAGAGATCCAACCTTGGCAGTCCCTCTCCTGGCCCCAGCCAATGTAGAAAGAAGGAGGGAGGCAGTTCTCTTGAAATGACAGAGACAGTTGCTTCTTTAAGCACACCTCAGACTTTCTCCACACTTTCTAAATAATTTCTTTTTTTAGAGCTTTTCCCAGAAGTCCATATTCTGATAGGTCGTATGTCACTAATTTCAGAGTTCACTACTGAAAGCGTTAAATCTTAACTGTTGACTGTTTAGATTATTGTCACCTTAAACTTAGAAAATCACAACCCAAAATAATTCATAGACTTTTCCAACAAAAATAGTCATTTGTTCTCTTGGATCTAACTTATCAGTCATTTCCTGAAAAGAGAAATGTATGCAGTTTAAAAACTCATCCCAAATACTGAGATTTTTCTTATAAGCATTCCAAGGGGAATTTTTCCCCATAGTCTTTCCAAATCACTGGTACTTGCTTATCAGAGCAGAAGGTTAGCTGGATGATTGTTTAGGCATTGTTGCCAATTCTAGCCTGTAGCTGGTTTTATCCATTTTTCTCTCCTGCTATGTGTGTCTCTAAACACACAGTGGGATTATAAAATCTTGAGATGGACAGTCCTATAGAACTAGTCCTATCACCTCATTGCCATCAACACTCAGTTCCTCAGCACCTTTCCAGACTGTAAACCCCATGAAGATATGGACCTGGTTTTTCTTTTTGTTTGGGAAAATGTTAAGGGAAATAGCATCTAAAACTGGAAACCTTGACATAAATTAGCCTTTTCTTCCCAATCTAAATTTAGAGATATGGGGTCTAATGCCTGGGAGCATTTATTATGCCAGAGTAAGCAGAAAAGAATATGAGGTCTACCAGTGTACTTTTCTACAACAGAGACAAATGGGGCCAAAACCAGATCTCCTAATATATTTCTCCTGATGTGGAGGTGTTTTGACAATGACAGAGGCAAACCTGACAGAGTGCCATTTAGTACTGGGACTCTGCAAAGAATAGGAAATGCATTTTCTAGGTTCCTCCAGTTATTTCTACCCTGAGAAGAAACTTGAGTTATGCTTCCTCAGGTTTTGAGAGAAGGGGGGCATTCTTGTTCATCTAGTTAACCAACACTTATTGAGCATATAGCACATGTCAGCCCTGTGCTCGGTGTTTTATAGCCAAGGATGCACAAACAGATCTGGTCTTGCTGATTAAGAAAGTATCCGTAGCTGAATCACAGATCTGTACCTCTGAAACAAATAATGCAATATATGTTAAGGGAAAAAAAAAAAAAAGATAGCAGGAGGGGGAGACGAACCATGAGAGATGATGGACTCTGAAAAACAAACTGAAGAGGGCGCCTGGGTGGCTCAGTTGGTTAAGCGACTGCCTTCGGCTCAGGTCATGATCCTGGAGTCCCGGGATCGAGTCCCGCATCGGGCTCCCTGCTCGGCAGGGAGTCTGCTTCTCCCTCTGACCCTCCTCCCTCTCATGCTCTCTGTCTCAAATAAATAAATAAAATCTTTAAAAAAAAAAAAAAAAAATGAAAAACAAACTGAGGGTTCTAGAGGGGAGGGGGGTGGGAGGATGAGTTAGCCGGGTGATGGGTGTTGGGGGGGGCACGCTTTGCGTGGAGCACTGGGTGTTATGCACAAACAATGAATCGTGGAACACTACATCAAAGACTGATAATGTAATGTATGGTGATTAACATAACAATAAAAAAAGTAACCATACAAGTTGCAATCTCACCTCCCTGAGTGCCTTCCCTGGGAGACCCTCCCAATTGTCCCCTTCTTTTCTGAGATCACCACTTACCTACCATCTGGGGAAAGATCTTGGTCTGCCTGTTTTCTGAACCTGTGGTAAGAGGCAAAGCCATCTTCTCAAAATTATGTCCAAAAGGTAATGAGCTAATCATCTCAAACCTTGGAACTGCCATCATGAGTTTAGTGCCATTAGATCTTATTGAGGTCCCTGATGTCATGAGTAAGTGGAAGAGGGGATTTGACAATTCAGTTTAATAAAAAGTTATAGAGGTGCTGAGATCTATAATAAAATCACACAGTTGGAAGAGAATATGGTGCTCCTTTATTCTGATTCTTGGTTAACACCTTTTGTTCGTGGTTTGTTCATGGTCCTTTAAATCCGAGCTTCTTAGTGATTCCATTTCAGCCACCTTGGGTCTCTGTGTTTAGTACTTTTAGGACCAAGTTCAAACTGCCTAGCTGGGCATACAAGGCTGTTTTCCATAGCTATATGATTTGTATATGTATGATTACATAAACCTGATTTAATGATTCGATGACAAATCATTGGTCTCCGGCCTGTCTCCCCTCCCAGGAGGTGGGGGGTGGGCCTGAAAGTTCCTTCCCTAAAACTGGAACTCAGAGAAGTTCTGTGTAATTTGTCCCCAGGATGCACTGTTCAGCAGGAATGCCTTTGAGGTTATGTTGATCGTTTATTTTTTTTTTCTCCTCTTTTCTTCAACCCCCTTATGGTCCAGTCACAGTAAGTGTTGCTGTTTGCTATTGTTTGCAGTCACACCCTCACTATCTTTCCACTCTTTGAACTCCAGGCCTTCAAGAATCAGCCCATGTCCCTTTCTCTATGAAGCTCCTTAACCTCCCCCCACCCTGCTGTGTTCCACCTACCCTGTACCCCCATAATGATGTCCTTGTCCTCCTTCAGTTTTCTGTAGGCTTCCAGCCATTTTTCAACAATATTTATTGCACACATATTGTGTATATGTAAGCAAGAGGGGTTCTAGCAGAATGGTGAGACACTGAACTCTAGAGCCAGATCCCTGGGTACGCATCTTAACCCTGCCCCTTATGCTTAGGCAAGTCACTTGACCTCTTGGAACTGGGTTTCCTCACCTGTAATAGAGGGATTATAATCGTACCTGTCTCAGAGTTGCTGTTAAGATTCAGTGTTGTGGAAAGCACACAATAGATATGCATTGTCATTATGGAACTTGAAAGTAAGCTCTATGAGGAAAGGGAACTTTTGCTTCCTGATCTATGCCTACATCAGTGCCTGGCACTAGTAGATGCTTTAAACATACGTTGAATGAAATTTACCAGGCGTTCTTCTAGTCTCAGGGCAAGCAGCCTTGAATAAAATAAGGTCCCTTTCTCGTGGCTTTTACTGTAAGTTTTAGACAGAAACATTTTTATTTAATAGCATGTGCTGTGAAGAATGTACAACAGGGAAATGGGATGGAGGCTAGGGATGGAGGATCAGTATTAAGTGAGGGCGGGCCAAGCCATGCAGAGGATCCATGTGGGGATTTCGACCAAGGGACCAGAATTCCTGAGGGAAAAACAAGCTCTGCTGGTTAGTATAGCACTCCCCATTGTCTCCAAAGGGCTCTTTGAATGTCTGTCTTCCCCACTAGACTAGGAGCACCCAAAAAGAGGGACTCCATCTTATAATTATTTATAAATACAGTGGCTGGTGATTAGTTGGACACTTGGTAAATATTTGTTGAATAAACAAAGGAATCCATGTAAGAAGGGGCCTTCCCATTTGGAAATGCAGGCTGTGGACTCTCCTGCCTGTCTGTTCTCTTTTCTCCTTGTATATTCTGCCTTCCTGAAGTCTAGGCCAAGGAATATATCGGACCGTTGACTCATCTTCCCTTCCTCTGCTATCCTGAATTCTAACATTAGGTGGTCACTTTTCCCTCCAAATCCCAACATTTCTCCATCCCCTTTTTGGTAAGAATTAGGTTCAGAGCTGTAGAAACTGTTCTGTAAATAGAAAAAGCTTCAGTAAAAGAATTTGGTTTTCAGAAACTCATTTCATTTGATGGATTTTAAACATTTGCTCTTTGAGAAGCTCATTTTAGGTTATCAACATAAAAATGAGCCTATCATTTAAATGTCTTTGTTGTATTACTATCCACTAATGAGTTATGAATTTGTGATATTGTGATTTACAATAAGTATATATGTGATCTTAACTTCATTTAGGGCAAAGCTCCTAAAGCCCTTGGAATTTCCTAAGTGGAGGGTGATGGGGTATCTTTTGCTGTGTTAATGAGTGACTTTGGGACTGAGGAGGGGGCAGGTTGCCTGCCAGTTGAACCAACCACTTGATTATTGGGTGGGAACTTTCAGGCCCACCCCCCACCTCCTGGGAGGGGAGACGGGCTGGAGACCAATGATTGTCATCGAATCATTAAATCAGGTTTATGTAATGAAGCCTCCACAAATACCCAGAAGGATGGGTTCAGAGAGCTTCTGGGTTGGTGAACATTGGAGGTGCTGGGAGAGTGGCGTTCCCAGACAGGGCATGGAAACTCCAACCATACCCCTTTCCCATACATTGCCCTACACAGCTCTTCTGTCTGGCTCTTCCTGAGTTGTATCCTTTTGTAATAAACTGGTAATTTTGTAAGTAAAATGTTTCTCTGAGTTCTGTGAGCCCCTCTAACAAATTAATTGAACCTAAGGAGGGAGTGGTTGGAACCTCCAGTCTGTGCCCAAGTCAGAGGCACAGGTGGCAAACTGGACTTGTGATGGGCATTTGAAGGGTTGGGGGTGCAGTCTGGAGTGACTGAGCAGTGCGAGTTAACGCTATCTCCGCTGTCAGAAAAGGACACCCAGCTGGTGTCGAAGACTAGCTTGGTGGCATGGAAAAAATACGTTGCAACTGGTGTCAGAATTGTAGAACTTTACTGAAAGTGGAAATAGCGATTTGAGAATTAAATGAAATTATTAATGGTCTGGTTTATCTCCAGGGATGGGGGGGAATGGAAGTCCGTGCAATACTTGTTAAGCTAACACAGTTATACCATAAGATGGTCACAGAGCCCAGAGGAGGGGGATCCTTCACCCGGATTTGTAGAAAAAGAGCCAGAAATGACTTGCTGGAAGAATAAGGTCCTGAGACAGGGATGTGAAGGAATTGGCTGCAGCAGAGCTAGCCCGGGAATTGGAATGGACTTAGAAGGGAGAGGAGACGAGTATTAGCAGCAGAAGGACTAGCACGTGATCCCATGGGGCTGCCTTGCAGAGAGAGGGAGCAGCGGTGGCAGCTGGACACCTGACAGAGCCCACTGATGGAGGGAGAAGTTTAGATGCATCGAGGTTTAGAGGCGATCACAAGAGCAGTGGGACCTAGTGAGTGATATCATTGGATTTATGCTTTTTAAAAAATCTATTGGCCACCCTTAGAATGGATTGGAAAGGGGCAAGACTGCGGTCAGAGACTCCCATTAGGAAGCTGTTTAAAATAATCCCAGCAAAGGATGCCTAGACTTCTTCACAAGACGTTCAGTTTCTCAGATCTTAGAAGCATGGTCAAATCCGGATTCCTAACCCTTGGGGGCAAGCTGTGTGTTACTTGGGAGAGAGGAGCCCATTGTGCTGTGCTTTTTTCTTATAAATGACTCCTTACAAAGTGTCCTCACATCGCTTGCTCATTAGCTAGCCCTGCTCCCAAATTACAGCCACTTGCTCATTTCAGGAAGCTCTTCCTTTCTCTCCCACAATCCCCATTCCTCTCTCTCTGCCTTCAGATCAGACACAGAAAAAGTCATATTCCAAAAAAGTCTACCCCAGCTTTTAAAACTTTTCTGGCCTCCTTTGCCCTTCTTGAGCACAGAAACTTCAGGACCTTAGCTCATTCTTTCTTTACCTAGTTTTAGTCACTGCATTTCAGGGAAGATTTGCAAACCTGAAGAAGGTTTAGAAAAGAGAATAGGCAGCCTTGGAAAGGGGACTTAAAGGACTTAAGATTCTTTTCAAGGAAAGTAATCCAAAAAACAAGTTAATGTTTCTTCATGGTTGGGAATGAGTTATTAAATGAAAGGTGCCTGACCTTAAGTTCTACAATTCCTCAGGAGATGGAATTAAAGGGCCTGGAATTAAGTAGCCATGAGGCACATTTAGATTACACAATAGGAAGAACTTGCTGGTAAAAAAAAAAAAAAAAATGTGGAATACCGTAACATGCTCCTGTGGGAGTCCAGAGAATTCTGTCTCAAAGATTCTCTTGTGGAGAGCTGAGAGAGAACCTAAGTGAGGAGGGGAAGCCTGTGGAAGAGACTGTTAAAAGTTTTAAAGTCTTTGATACTCTAGACCTATGAGATGGAATGATTGAGCTAAGCAGCATCTGTTGGCACCACTAAGTATGATTTCTATCCTTCCCCTAGAGCCTGCCCTCCGGGTTTACTGCAGACTTGCCTTCTACAAGAAGCTGCCTTATAAGGCTCTCTTTGGGTAGTTTAGTGACAACACTCTTGGATGGAGCCCAAGGCCAGCCAGCCTTCCTTCATTCTAAATTCCTCCCCACAGCGGATAAGATTATGGTGCTTCCTTCACCTCGAGCTACCCCACAAATGATCTCACCTCATCTGTTTTTAATTGTAAGGCAGCCTCTTGCCTTTAGCAACTATTTTAAGAAGGGACCCTAAATTATCGTCAAAAGAACTTTTAAGCCAGGGAGCATATGAATGTAACCTTTTTTAAAAAATTTAGATCCAGGAGTGGCACTGTTAGATTCCAGGCAGGAGAAGACTTGTGAGTGTATAAATGAATGTCAGCTTATTTTAGGCAGTTCTAAAGATTTCCTCGTGAGACCTTTACTCTTCAGGAAGGTGGGTGGGAAGTACTAGAAATGTCTAAGGAAAGCTTTTCCCAAGCCTGTTCTGGGTGGGTTTTTCAGGTCGATAAGACCCACTACCCCACAAAGCCTACAAAAGAAAGTGACGAGGTCAGGAGACCTTTTGTTTTTGTTTTGTTTTTACTTCAAACTGATGTGTTAAATAGTTGAACTCTTTTATCTCAAGTTGGGTTAATGGCAAAATGATCTGGCGCCTTTGAAAAAGCTAATGTGTTGAATTGACTTTACAGTTCTACAAAGGAGGTGGGTGCGGCTGATTCGGACCAGCTGGAGCACGCACTAGCCCCGCCTCCCTTAGTTCCTCCGTGGGTCACCAGGGAGAGGAGCCGGCTGTGGAAGGGCCTGGGCCGCAAAGCAGGCTGAGATTGCAGGGAAGGTCCGGGTCCGAAAAGTAAGAGTGGTTCAGACCTGGTGAAACAGACCTAGTAACCCAGTGCTGACAGAGCTGCCTTCATACGGGATGAAGTTACAAGTACGTACAGTGAGGGGGCCAAGGACAAGCCCACGTGTCCAAAGTAGAGTTTACTATGACAAAGCAACACCCTCAGAGCTTCAGGATAACCCATGTAATAAGTGAAGGAACAGTTTAGTGTACCTGCTGCACAGGATTATTGCGAAGGTCAAACTGTGGAACGGGTATGAAGTCACTGTAGGATGTGCAGCACCAGATCGATGTAGGGCCATTCTTGACCCTGAACTCCTGTGGGGCAAGAATGCTACATGGTGGGCGCCTGGGTGGCTCAGTTGGTTGGGTGACTGCCTTCGGCTCAGGTCATGATCCTGGAGTCCCGGGATCGAGTCCCGCATCGGGCTCCCTGCTCGGCGGGGAGTCTGCTTCTCCCTCGGACCCTCCCCCCTCTCATGTGCTCTCTCTCTCTCTCTCATTCTGTCTCAAATAAATAAATAAAATCTTAAAAAAAAAAAATGCTACATGGTACCTTGTAGGTAGTGAGAATAACTGATGTTCGTGGGTAGTTGATGGTTAACTGAGGGCTTCTGTGCATTTTTGCTCCTTTGCTACTCACGGCAGCCTTGGAAGGTAAGGGGAGTTATCCCAGCTTCCACAAAAGGAAACTGCAGGTCCGCCATCCACACAGCCAGTAAACGGCGTTTCTGGTGTATAAATCTGGGTATTCTCCAGGCTTGCTGTTCAAAGTGTGGCACCTAGACCCGCAGCCTCAGCTCTCTGCACTTTCTCCTCTGTAAACCTAAAATTATTTCAAAATAAACAATTAAGGGGCACTGACTGGCTCAGTCGGTGGAGCAGGCAACTCTTGGTCTCCGGGTTATAAGTTCGAGCCCCAAGTTGGGTGTAGAGATGACTTAAAAATAAAGTCTTAAAAAAAAAACAAAACTCTTCAGTGTGGAAAAAGTTTTAAGAATACCTTAATGAATTTATCTTGCTTGTATTTTCTCTTTGACGAATTGACAGGGGATAGATGATACATTCCAGTGTAAATAGCTCTAAAAGAGCTCTTTCAATGAGCATAAACTATAAATTCGTTATGATAACAAAGGTAATGTCCTTAAGTTTACTTGGCTTTTTGTGGTAACAGGGATGCACCTTATAATAAATGTCACATATTACATTCAGGGAAGGATGGTATTTCTTAAATGAATGTATCTAAGGGGGCCCTGGTACAGATACCTGAGCTCTGTCTAGTGTCAGTCCTTCCAGGGCCAGATGGGGACGTCTCCTCAGTTGCAGCCAAGAGGCCCTGGAAGGGCCAGTGTCCTGGGAGAACCTGGCCCAAATAGTTGCCCAAGCAGGGCCTCTTGGGGCATAACATTTGTGTGTGGTGTTTGATCATTTGCCAGGCTTCCTGGTAACTCCCGAGTAGGGTGAAGAAGCAGAAAAACCTCTAAGATAACTGTCAGCACACTCCAGTGTTCCTTTCCCCTGAAGTTTGAGCTCTGAGCACTGACTGAGCCCTGCTCCCCCAGCACCACTCTGGCATCAATTTTCCCAGCTGGGATCATAATATTTAGTCCACATCTAAACTGTGATTCGTTGTAGGGCTCCTCTCTTAGGGAATTGAAGCTTTTTTTTTTTTTTTTTTTTTGGTCCGTTGGGTGATGACTTGGAAAAGAAGGAAAATCCTTGTAGGGGGTTGAGAACTCAAGCATAATCCATTTTGACTTTCTGAGAGGAAAAGAGCGAGCACTTTAATATTCTAACAGGCAGAAATGCAGCTGACTTCAATCACCCTGTCCTTTCATGTTGTTTTTCTTGAAGAAGGGATGTCCTCCAGCTTTTTTGGAGGCTTGTCTTTTCCCTGAATGAGAAAGGCTCAAAGACATTTCATTTACATCACGGCAGATTAGCCAGCCAGCGGTCAAGTGGTTGAATGGGGAAAGCTTTAGATCTAACATCTGTTCTGCTCTCTTCTGGCCTGACCCCAAGTGAGGGAGAAAATTTTATCAAGAAGTAGACCTCCTGGAACATTCAGAAGGTTTTGAAAGAGACCACACAGAAATGAGGCTTTAGGAATTTGGGTAGCCCGAGCCTGCAGGATGCAAAGCCTGCTCCTTCTCCATGGGAGCTTTCAGAACTTTGTGCTCAAGGAACAGAAATCCGAAAGTGAATTTCAGTAGCAGCTGCAACAACTACCCCACAGCCCTGGCTTCCGAAGG
>NC_138370.1:137338521-137409000 GCF_054177405.1 Leptonychotes weddellii
AGCTTGGCTCTTTGTGCACCACCAAGCCTTTGGATCACTGGAAGATAACTGTCAGGGCCAGGGCAGGCCTGTTGGGACCCAGTTGTGACGTGGGAACGTGAACGGCCCCTCCCTCATTCCTGCTTCCTTGGAGGCCTCTTTCTTTTCACTTGCTCTGCCTGGCCTGTCCTTGCATGCTGTCCTTTTCTCCTACCTGAGCACAAAGAAATCTGGTTTTCTCTCTGCAACCCCAACCCTCTGCTAGTCACAGAGTTTGGCCAGCAACTTTATAAATGGTGAACTCTGCTCGGTCTGCGCCCCCAGTTCCATCCCCAGACTTCTGAGCCACATCTGGCATGCCCCCATAGAGAGTGAATAAGCAAAAAGTTGGCATGCCACCTCTGAAAGGTCTGTGTTATCCGGGAGATGGTTGGCCTTCTTTTCTTGATGCTTCTTTGGGGTGAAGTTTTTTCAGATGCACTAGTATCCTGATTTATTATTCCATGCATCAGCCCAAGCCTAGTGGCCCCTCCCAGGTCCAGTCCAGAAGGTAGGGGTGATAGCCATAACCCACTGGTGACCATGGGCTTGATAGGTCTCCGAGGCTGACCCCAGGCCTGACCCTACCAATTGTCTTCAACTCTTATGACTTCTGGGCCCCCAGCAGCCAAAATCTGACCGATACAAGTGAGGAAATACAGCAGAGAATGGCTAAGGATGCGAACTTTGGAGTCAGACCACATGAGTCAAATCCCTCTTTGCCACTTAACTACTGGTATGACCCTAACCTCCTTGATTCATAGTTTTCTTGATTGCAAAGCAGGTATAATATTAAAGTCTGTCACTTGGGATTGTTGGGGTCTTAAGTGAGCTAATACATGAAAAGCATTGGTACCTGGAACATAGAAAAGTTTCAGTAAATGCTGTTTCATTTCAGTTTTTATTGTTACTGGCATTATAAACCCTGGTATGAGTTTTTTTTTTTTTAAAGATTTTATTTATTTATTTGAGAGAGAGAGAGAATGTGAGACAGAGAGCACGAGAGGGAAGAGGGCAGAGGGGGAAGCAGACCCCCCGCTGAGCAGGGAACCCAATGTGGGACTCGATCCCAGGACTCCAGGATCATGACCTGAGCTGAAGGCAGTCGCTTAACCAACTGAGCCACCCAGGCGCCCCGGTATGAGTTATTTTATTAAAAGCACCTTGACTGTGACATGTTGATGTCTTTGGGGGGGGGGCGCGGAGAGAGAGAAAGAATCTTAAGCAGGCTCCACATCCAGTGTGGATCCCAACAGGGGCTTCATCTCACAACCCTGAGATCATGACCTGAGCCGAAATCAAGAGTCAGATGCTCAACCGACTGAGCCACCCAGGCGCCTCTGACATGATGTCTTTGACCAATCCAAACGTAATACTGCTCTGTATATCTCCAAGTTAGATCCAAAACCTGTGTTTAGGTCTATGCAAACAAAATGGCAGCATGATGTTCTTATAAACAAATCCCTGAAAACTTTCATCTAGTTCTTGTTCTTGCTCTTCAAGGATTTCAGGACAGGGAGTCCTGCTCCATCTCTGAGACATCCCAGAGCCTAATGCAAACAGTTAAATGGGAAACCCCCAGGATACTGGCCAGAGGGTTCACTTTGCTTTACAGCATGGAATATTTCCGTCTTCCGTGTCCCATGCTTTTTTTTCTAATAGCACCTTTCAGGTATAGAGGACATTTTAGATTCAAAGGACACTCATAATATTTTTTAAAATATTTTTTATATTTGTTGTTTGTTTGAGAGAGAATGAGCAGAAAGAGGGAGCAGACTCTCCACTGAGCAGGGAGCCTGATGTGGGGCTCGATCCCAGGACCCTGAGGTCATGACCTGAGCTGAAGGTAGATGCTTAACTGACTGAGCCACCCAGGCACCCAAAGGATACTCAAATTAAGTAATTATTGGTCTGTTTCTTCCCTGCATATATAGGAAATGTTTGGGGGGTTTGTTGGTTCATTCATTTAAAACAAAAAAATCAGATATTGGCTCCAAAGAATATGAACCCAAATCAGAGATTGGCAAAGAGTATGATTGGTATTTATTAGGTACATATTGGGTATTATCCTTGACTCCTAGAAACTTATTGGTGGAAATCATAAAGCCCTTAGCCTGCAATTCATGTATCTCCTCTTTGGCTTTCACATGTAATCTCAGCTTAGCAGGAACTTGTTTAAAAAAAATCAAAACATTTAACTATAAACAGACATATTTAGACTCAGAAAGGTACCCACTTAGGTTGGTTCTTTGCATCTACTTGAAAAGTGGTGCCATCAACCTCCCAGCATAGGGTGGAGAGCAGAAGAAAGGAGGGAATAGAGAGGAAATTCAAGAAGCTAGGTAACTTTTGAGATACGCCAGTTTCAGCAATTTTGAGTGAAATTTACAGAACACTGGAACCACCAACTCTCCCTGCACACCATGTGCTCTGTCACATTCTAAAGCAGTGGTTCTTGACCTTGGCTGGACATCAGAATCCCCTGAGGAGTTTTATAAAATTCTGATGCCCGAGTTCTCCTGCAAGATTCTGATTTAATTGGTTTGCTCGTGACCTGGGCAGGAGGACTTTTAAAAGCTCCTAGACGATTTAGTGTGCAGGCCGGGTTCAGAACCATTGTTCTGAAAAGACTTCAAGTGACTTTGAGGGTGCATCATTTCCTTAGGATAATTATAATAACGATGGGCCAGTTTTGTTCCGTTTATCCAGCAGGTAATGTCTCGCAGCAGGACAACTTTTCAGACTATCTAGTTCACCATGGGAAGAGGGAGCCCTAGGAAACTGAGCACTCAGTCCTGTGCAAGCAGCAGGGTGGCTTGGCTGCCTCCTATCTGCTTGGCAGCTTTGGTGCTGTTATCGGAGTCAGACAGAATGGAAATATTTCTACATCGGTATTTGTTGGTATCATGAAAGTTGGAATACCACAATACTTTAGGAAAAGTATTAACCTAAAGCTATACAACTCCAATCTTTCAATCCTGTCACTAGAAGTAAGTTCCATGAGGGTGCCTGGGTGGCTCAGTCGGTTAAGCGACTGCCTTCGGCTCAGGTCATGATCCTGGAGTCCCGGGATCGAGTCCCGCATCGGACTCCCTGCTCGGCGGGGAGTCTGCTTCTCCCTCTGACCCTCCTCCCTCTCATGCTCTCTGTCTCTCATTCTCTCTGTCTCAAATAAATAAATAAAATCTTTAAAAAAGAAAAAAAGAAGTAAGTTCCGTGAGCCTAGTGCTTTTTAATCTGTTTTGAATCCCCAGTGTCTAAACTTGGGATGAGATAGTAGGTATTCAACACATGTTGAGTAAATGAATGAATAATTAAGAATAGATTATAATGTGCCCTGTGGGGAAGGGGACCCTTCACACTGGTAGAAACCCACCCTCTCCCTGTCACCCATCCCCTCAGGATCTCCAACAGGGAGAGGTGACTGTCCAGCTTATAGGTCCCCCAGCCTCGAGGAGAATCTTTTTGTCACTTGGCTGAGATCGTCCTAATTGTCATCTTCTCAAATTGCCCCTCATACTCCCATCCTACCATCACAACAACTGAGACTGAGAATAAATGTTCCGTTCAATTTTATCATCTTCCCCCAGTCATCTCCCAGGAGGTAGTAGGGGATAGTATTCTACCACTGGCTGTGTGACCTTAGAAAATTTACTTATCCTCTCTCAGCATCAGTTTTCTCATCTGTAAAATGAAGCTGCTACCTACCTCACAAGTTGGTTGTGGGAGTTACGTGAGTGAATGTATTTTAAATGTTTAGCACCATGTTTGGCCCACAATTGGCCCTTAATAGAGATTACTCTGGTCTGCTTTCTCCTTCAGTTAAACAGCAATAGAGGAAGGCACAGATTCGCTTCATTCTCCTTATTTGCGGTACTGCAAACCCTGAGTTATGAGTACTGAACCATTGCTCTGCGGGACAACACAGTTAAGTCCCTGATCACACGCTTGTCAACCAGTCAGTACATAACTTTGTTTTATGTGAGTTTTTGCTTAAAGACAACTTACTTAACTTATACTATTGATTTGTTCACATTGAGCTCACGGCCAACAACCTATAACTCCTGCCTGAATGAAGCTTATCTAAGACACATTTTCCCTGTAAGACACACAGCCTTTTTTTGCTTGGAACACTAGACAGCACTTCAGCACTACACTTGGGGACCATTTTAAACCGTGAAATCACCAGCAGGGAAAAAAAAAAATGCAAAAAAAAAAAAAAGTGGCAATAATCAACTGCGAAAGGGATTCTAGTTTACAGTAGGAGGAGAGCTGAAACAAGGCAGTTTGACCTTGTTTGACCTCAGCTGGGACCTTTATTTATTTATCTGCCACTCTCCATGTACAAGAACATTTGATTTGGGGGTTACGAATTTTAGTGAATGGGTGGCTCCACAGATATGGAATCCATGAATAATAAGGATCAACTGTTGGACAGAGGTCAGTGACAAACATTAGGGAACTACAGGTTTCTGAGGGCAGAGCCCATTATGGGTTGTGCTTCCTTGGTGTGCCCCAAAGCTAGAACAGTTCAGGGCACAGAACAGGTACTTAGTAGCTAATTGTGGGATTCTTGATCCAGTTTAACAAACACATGTCTTATCCCTATGGCGGCTGTCCCAGTGACAAACTTCTATTTTTGCCCTGCACTCATCTGCAAGCAGGGTTCCCATTCCCCAGGTGGTAGAAGGATAGATTTTACTGCGTTTTTATAGGGACAGCAGGAGGGTCCTCCCATTTCTCTCTGCAGCCTTCCCACCAGCTGGAGTCTCCTGTGTGGCTCTTCCCTCACACACAGCGGGTTGGCAGGCACCACTCTTCACCTTCCCCCAAACCAGCCCTCTCCTCTCTGTCTAGATTTACACTCGGCAATTTTAGGCTTTGTTCTGGCTCCTCCGGATTCATCCATCACTTCGCTCAGGAAACGAAGGTTACCTGGATCATCACCTGACATTAGAAGTAGAAAATTCCTATGAATCATGTCAAGTACCTTTTTGTAAATGCTGTGCTAGGTGCCGTAATAAGGAAATTTGCAGTGATGAGAAAGATCGTGCCCCTTCTCTGAAGAGCCTGCAAACTTGTGGTCTGATGGTTTCTGAAATAGAGGAAGGCAGAAGAGGCAGTTAGACTAACATAAAAGAGCCCCTTGTAAGTCAGGTCATTAAAAATGTGTAGCAACAAAGAACATACACACAACCTACCCCTCAACTCTTTATTTTTAATAATTAGAGGCCTATATTTTCAATGCAATTTCCACTAAAAGGAAAAAAAACGAACAAAGGCATTATAGCAAACTCCTGATGGAGGAGTTCTAGCTGATCTCGGTCTATTCCCAATGCCTGGCAAGCCTGGGAGCAAACTGGATGACGGGCTGAGCGCCGTCATCTATAATACATTATAATTTAATTACAGACTTCATGAGCTTATAAATAATGTAACTATGGCTAGGTGTGTAGTATACAAATGACTAGTTATTACTTTGCCCAAAGTGACATTCCAGAGTGGAGACAAATGCGTTTTTTTTGTTTGTTTGTTTGCTCAGAATTGAGCTAAGGATAGGGTGCCTGGGTGGCTCAGTTGTTAAGCGTCTGCCTTCGGCTCAGGTCATGATCCCAGGGTCCTAGGATTGAGTCCCACGTCGGGCTCCCTGCTCCGCGGGAAGCCTGCTTCTCCCTCTCCCACTCCCCCTGCTTGTGTTCCTGCTCTCGCTGTCTCTCTCTCTGTCAAATAAATAAATAAAATCTTTAAAAAAAAAAAATTGAGCTGAGGATAGACTATTGATCCAAAAGAATCTCAAAGATTATGTTTACCTTGGTAAACACTAAGAAAAAAAATGTAGTAAATTCACTTTGTTGTACCTAGTTCCCCTGACAAATGTATAAAAGCAAAATTTTAAATAGGTGCAAATGACCTACTGAGATCATGAGGATACTATTTTGCAGTTAGTGACCCATTGTCAGATGTTTAGCTTTTTGGACAAACTACAGTGGGTTTTAAATTCTAGACTTTACTTATCTTTGTTAATTCATTTCAGTTGGCATGCAGTTTGTGTGTTCTGGGAATGTGAGCTCATTTAATTTTGTTTTCAGTTTTTTCAGTGTTTTCATTACTGAAGAAAAACGTTATGGAAACTTTAGAATTCATTGAAATCAAAGACCATCATTGTTAATTTTTGTATTGTACTCATTTCATATTTTATTGTATTTCATTCTAGTGTTTTTCTAGGCATTTATTATATAATTATTTAAATAGTGTTATTCATATTTTTTATCTTATTTCCATTTATAACTATTCTCCATGTGTTTAAAATATTTCATAAATTCTATAATGCTACATGATCATTTGAGTGAATCCTAATTTACTCCAGTTTTCCTTTGTCATAAATAACCTTAAAATTCACATCTTTGGACATAAAGGTCTTCTTCTGCATTACGTCTTTAGACCCTCACATTGGAGTTACTGATTCAAAGGTATGGACATTTCAAAAAAAATTTTTAATACATACTGACATTGGTGATTCCATTTTAACAATTAGCCTCTTCTTGGGGCACCTAGGTGGCTCAGTTGGTTAAGCGTCTGCCTTCGGCCCAGAGTCCTGGGATGCAGCTGCCCCGCATCAGGCCACCCGCTCAGCAGGGAGCCTGCTTCTCCCTCTCCCTCTGCCCCCTACTCACGCACTCTCTCTCAAATAAACAAATAAAATCTTTAAAAAAAAATTAGCCTCTTCTCAATTAGACATATTTTCTCCAAAAAACAAAAGACCACAAACAAAGCATCCCAATATGCAGTCAAAATTACTTTTGAATTATCTTCAGACTTGAATTATATTGGGACTGTCCCTCTCCAGTGGCCTAGAGACCGATGAGAATAGTACCTTCACCCCAGTGCCCGTTGATAAAATGTGCAGTGACTGACAACAGCCAGGCGCTCAGCCCGTCATCCAGTTTGCTCCCAGGCTTGCCAGGCATTGGGAATAGACCGAGATCAGCTAGAACTCCTCCATCAGGAGTTTGCTGTAATGCCTTGCTTTTGTTAAAGACCAGTTTGGTCAGTCATACATTTCAAAATAATAGGGAGCTGGAGAGAGTATGCCTTTATACATCATTGTATTAGGATTCATTAAAAGCGGGGCTCCTGGGAGCTCAGTCGTTAGGCGTCTGCCTTCGGCTCAGATCATGATCCCAGGGTCCTGGGATCGAGCCCCACATCAGGCTCCCTGCTCTGCGGGAAGCCTGCTTCTCCCTCTCCCGCTCCCCCTGCCTGTGTTCCCTCTCTCGCTGTGTCTCTCTCTGTCAAATAAATAAAATCTTAAAAAAAAAAAAGGCTTCATTAAAAGCATGTTCCTCTCTGCTAGAGTAGCTTGAAATGTCTGTTGTAATGGCAGCCACCTCCGTGAGATCTAAACGGTCAACGCTTCGTGAACTTTGGAGGTTTTGTCTTTAGTGTTTTTTCACAGAAGATAAATAAGAGCCTTTATAACTCTATTTGACCACAAACACACTATCGATTCTCAGCATCTCGTTAAACTATTGATTCTCAGCATCTCGTTAAATATGAGTTCCGTGCATAATAGTGAGCCCGGGGCTCGGCCACCTGTTTCATCTCACTTCTGTGAGAGGTACTGTTACACTCCAGCTCTCGGGCAGCCTGTGGCCTCTTCCACTGATTACAACCGGAAAAGAATCTGCTTACATTTTATTGCACGTGTCCTTGCAGCTCTCCTCGGGTCCTTAGAGATTGGCAAAGCCCCGTTTCCTTTTTCCTCAAATCCTTCCCCTCCAGCAGTTCAGCGATAATAGTCCTCTCTGTGAGGCAGATACAGTAGTAACTAAAGAGTGCTGAGGATAGACTTAAAAAATGGAGAAGTGCACGGGATTTTTCCAGCAGAAATTTTTCCCATATTTGACCAGGAGTTAGGAATAGGACCAATATCTTAAATCAACAGAGAATAGCACAGTTTATAAGAATTTTTACGTATGCACATATGTATGTCACCTTTATAATCCTCACAGGATGCCTGTGGTGTGTTATCCTTACATTATAAATGAGACAGCCGAGGCTCAGTGTGTTCGAGTGCCCAGGCAGAGCCCTAATTAATGGGAATTGCTCGAAGCTGGAGCAAGGATTTTGCGTGGGCGGGTGTGTACGCGGGCGAAAGCCACGGGAGGCGAAAGTTGAGTCGCAGGACTAGTTAAGCGCAAGAGATGCTTCATTCTTGTTCCTAATCCGTGGATTTCAGTTTCCATTCCTAAACTGCAATTTCTTGTACTGATGCCTCATTTCCACAACCTCCGGTGACTCTGATTATCACCATGGAAATGCATGTGTTTGTGTTGGTTGCTCTTTGGTTAAACCATATGTGTCTTTTTGAAGAAGAATATCCAGCAAATCTAAAGCTGTTGTTTTAGTAAGTTAAAATAACCTGAAGTCAAGGTTTTGGCGGTGGCCGTTGCCTAGTACAGCGTGATAAAATTATTCCCTAAGTGCCCATGATTAACTTGGTTAATTACAAGTAGTCCAACTTCCCGTTGGGCGCGCTGCCTGCATTGTCAGTTTTGCTCAATCACCAGTGTGTCATTCAATTTTCTGAGGGAAATGCAAAATAAGTTTAAAAAGGTAATTAGGTAAATCACTGCTTTCACATGTATTTTCTAAATATTATCACTAAAAAGCAGAAGAACTTGGGGCGCCTGGGTGGCTGAGTTGGTTAAGCGTCTGACTTGATTTTGGCTCTGGTCATGATCTCGGGGTCATGGGATCGAGCCCTGAGCTGGGCTCCATGTTCAGTGGGAAGTCTGCTTCTCTCCCTCTCCCTCTGCCCTTCCCCCCCACCCCGCCATGTGCACACACGCGCATGCCCTCTCTCTCTCTTTCTCTAAAATAAAATTTTAAAAATAAAAGCAGAAGAACTTTGTGAAGAACAAATTAAGTTTTCAGCCAATTTGAATAAAATTGAGTCATGGGAGATTTATCGTGTGCGTGTGTGTGTGTGTGTGTGATCTCTATGGAATGGGAATGTGACCCACTCAGAAGTCCTTGAAACCAACAGCTGTATCATAACAACCAAAAGGCCTAACTTTGAACACTGCCAAAGAAAGCAGGAAATAGGTTTAGTATGACATTTATCTCAGACTCAAGAAGTTCTTAGGCAAAGAGGTGAAGGAATATTTATCAGCAATTTTTTGAATGAGTTATGTAATTTACTTTGTATGTAGTTTGTATTATTTTTTAGTTTGTAAATACTTTTAGGTTATGTAAGTCTGTGCCTGATGAGAATATGCTATTCTGTACCAGTTCCTTCAACATATAAGGGGATGGTTGGATTGAGGGGGGGGACCAGAACAATCACCAAAAGAGGGCAACAGCTAGTGTCTCAGTAAGGAATGCATTCAGCTGCAAGTGGCAGAAAACCTGACTACAGTGGCTCATCCAACAGGGGGTTTGTTTGCTTGCACAACAAGGAGTCCTGGTGTGGGTTTAACTGCCCCTGAAGACCCAGGTTCTTTCTGTTCTATCATCCTTTGCCTTTTGTTGGCTTTCGTCTTCATATTTAGTAGCTTCAAGAAGGCTGCTGTGCCTCCGGCCATTGAGTCTTAATTCAGGGTGGTGAGCAGGAACAGGGAAAAGAGCAATGCCAGTTGTATGTCCTGTTTTATTAGGTAAGCAAAAGTTTCCCAGAAGCTCTCCTCTCAGCAAGTGCCTATCTAATCTCATTGGCCAAAAATGGGTCAGTTGGCTACCCTAGCAGCAGGAAAGACTGAGAAGAAGGAGGGTGGAGATTGGGGCAGAGTCAACCCTTCTGTGTCTGCCAGAGCCCTATACACTTAAAAATAGTTAAGATGGTAAAATTTATGGTAAATTTTAATTTTTTTTTTAAAGATTTTATTTATTTATTGGAGAGAGAATGAGAGAGAGCACATGAGAGGGGGGAGGGTCAGAGGGAGAAGCAGATTCCCTGCTGAGCAGGGAGCCCGATGCGGGACTCGATCCAGGGACTCCAGGATCATGACCTGAGCTGAAGGCAGTCGCTTAACCAACTGAGCCACCCAGGCGCCCAGTAAATTTTAATTTTTTAATATTAGCCACTAGATAACAAAGCCAAAACCCCATGGACAACATTTACCACACAGAGGTGACAAGCTATCCCCTAAAAAGAATCCCAAAATGCAAGAATCCCAAAACAGGTGTTAAGGCGAATTCAAAGGATGACTGGAAGTTTAGTGTTTTGGAGTCCGCAGACCCCATCAGACTTCACTGAACAGTAGCTAGTCGCTTTTGAAAACCAGATGATAAAAATAGATCATGTCTGGAAAAAAATGAGACAAGCTTATTTATAGCAAAATATGTCATTCCTAAATTTAGTGGGAAGAGGTTCTATCGAAAAGGTGCCAAAGATCTTTTAACAGAGACCATTATGAAAGAAATGACATTTCGCTCTTAGAATGGTTTACTTTACAGAAGGGATGGCTAGCAGATTTGAGGATTCCTGCCTAATTTGCTTTTATTATGTGGAAAGGGATACTTCGAAGGTAAACAACAAGAAAAGTTTTTTTTTAATTGTATGCAGATATGTGCTATGAAAATGCTTAGGAAACAAGCATACTTTATGCAATTTAGAAAATCAAACTTCAGTTCATCCCCAGGTCTAGGTGTGATGAATTACTAATTGTTGTGTTTTTATGCTTATTTAAATCCTACATATTACAGAGGTGTTTGTTTAGAGAGCATGGAGTTCAAGTCCCTGCTCCTCTAGTTACTAAATGCATGATTTGGGCAAGTTACTTGACAGAACGGAGGTTCAGAGAAGCTCTCTGTAAGATGGTGACCATACTGCCTACCCAGCCGGGCTGGTGAGATGAGGTGCCTGGCGCACAGTAGGGACGCACAGTCTGCTCGCTGCCCTCATCATTGGTGGTAGTGCTGATGCTTCTGGAACAGCCCACAAATGTCGTACCTTGGTACTTTTATCTTGTTCTTCCTTTTTCCTAGAGATGTGGTGATTGAGGATGGAGGCAGAAACTGAGTGGTAGGAGTGGTTTTAGGGATTGTGGGGAGAAAATTAGGGTTATTCTTGCCCAAACTAGTCCAGAACCTCTCTGTTTTTATATATGTATAATTTATACCCTGCCTTCTTCCAACATGGGATGTGAGTAGTGTGTGTCCCCATGCTCTTCAGGTGTAACAATAGTGTTGTAAAAAACACTAAGCTTAGAAGAGAGTCCAGATTATACATTGACTAAATGTGTTGTATGGGCACATTACTTAGTGTCCCGGGCCCCTCCATTTCCTTACCTGTAAAGTGGAGTTACCAGGGCCTGTCTTAAAAAGGTGTAGGGTTGGGATGCCTGGGTGGCGCAGTCAGTTAAGCATCCAACTCTTGGTTTGGGCTCAGGTTGTGATCTCAGTGTTGTGAAATCAAGCCCACCTCGGGGTCCAGGCTGAGCGTGGAGTCGGCTGGAGGTTCTCTCTCCCTCTTCCTCTGCCCCTCCTGTTCATGCTCTCTCAAATAAATAAATCTTTAAAAAAATAAAGGTAGGGAAATAAGCGAGGTAGTGGGATTGAAAGCCCTTTGTAATGGTAAAGCTTGATGCAAACGCAAGATTTTATTCCTTGTGGTTTTACCAATTGTTATAGCAGCAGCTCTCAAATATGCCCACTTAGTTAACTATCTTGTGTACATCTGTGTCAAATGTTTACTTTTTAATAGATTGCCCACCTCCTTCCCTTCAAATCACTACCGGCAAGTAGTGCCCAGGGACTACTAATGTTATAGTGCTAGCCTGAACCAAGCATAATTAGTAAGGAAATCTGCCGCAACAAATTCATACACAAGAAAATATAAAGTACTTTTAAAATCAGCATCAATTTGAGATAGTCCGTTCCTCTCCTGACCTTCATTAGTCTGGTAATCAAGAGTTGGCAGTGATCTTTCCAGAAGCTCATGTTGCATATTGACCTGGAAAGGTATTAGTCCAGGTAACGATGGCAACTTTTATGTTAACCATCAATCACTTTAATGAGTACAAGAATGCATCCCGTCACCCTGCCAGAAGATGCAGGAATTAAGAGTGACTCATTCAGTGGTTAAATATGTGTTTTCTCTGTGTTGGGTGCTATCTTGGTGCTGTGGGCATAAAACAGACTCCAGTCTGTAGGAGTTCTAGTTTAGTAATGGGGCTGTGGCAGCAGACTTTGTTGGTCCCCTGAATTCAATCTCCTCATAAAAACAGAGCCATACAAGGGTGGTTGCCAGAGGTTGGGGAAGGGAAGAATGGGAGTTGTTTAATGGGTAGTAAGTTTTATTTTTGAAAGATGGAAAAAGTTCTGGAGATTGGACCGCAATCTACTCAACACTATTGAACTATACACTTAAAAATAGTTAAGATGGTAAATTTTATGGTAAATTTTAATTTTTTAATATTAGCCACTAGATACCAAGGCCAAAACCCCATGGACAACATTTACCACACAGAGGTGACAAGCTATCCCCTAAAAAGAATCCCCAGAAGCAAGTGTGTTAAACTACTTATGCCGCAAGGTCTGCATGATGTCGACAGCTTTTGTGAGGAAGCAGAGGAAAGTCATGAGGTGATGGACCTGATTATAGGCAAATCCCAACACAACCAGCGGGCACTCACTGGCAAGTGTGGTCCACCAAGTCCATTTGTGGGTGAGTGCAAGGGACCTCCAGAAGGGTCCAAGGAGCTGGAGCAGTCTGGACCCCATGAGCTCTCAAAACTGACCAGCCCAGACTCCCTTCCAAGGGTCCCTCACTAAGGAGAAACTTCTAGGAGTAGGATCAGAATTGGGCAGGAAAGAGACAACAGAGATGAAGGAAAGAGGAGGCCAGATAAAAGTGAGGAGGGATTTAGCTCCTTATGATTGCAGGACTGCTCAGCAACAGCCAGAGACAAAGAAAACAGTCATGTCTTCTGCATTCCACATTATCATCATGAGAGAAAACTTTTCTAAGAAGTGTTCCAGTAGATTTATCTGTAGGTCTCATCAGCCAGAATTGGGTCCCACCCCCAGGCCTGAACCAGTGACTGTCAAGGAGAATGAGACATCATGATGGGCTGACGCCCAGTCATAATCCACCTCTTGAGAATGAACCATCTCTTAGCACATGAGAGCCTGAAGACCCAAATGCAGTCTGGTTTGCCATTAAGGAAGAAGGGGCCTACCCGTTGGGTATATGATGAACAGTTATTTGCAACAATTTGCTCTCATGCCCAATTGTGTTGTAGCTTCAGATATTGTGATCACACTCAGTCTGGGGGAATCCTCCTGTTAATTGCATTTGGTAGACATGTTATCACATGCAAAATGAGTCTTCAAGGGGGGACTTTTGCAGTTGTGTGTGAGCCTCTTTTCAAAATATCCTTAATTCTCTTGGATAAAATAGGTACATGCTCTACTGCTGTAGTGTTAAGTATTATTGACTACCTAATAGATGAAAGTCATCTGTGAATTGTGGTGGGATATAAATGAATAAGGTACGATTTCTGTCTTTAAGGTTCTTACACTGTAATTAGTGTAAAGATCATCATCATTTAAGCCTACGATATAATTTTATTGTGTAAGTAGAATAAGTCTCAAGAAGTACCTGGATCTCTTGTCAAGCAGTTCACCTACAAAGTAACTCAGCACCAATTACATAAAAATAAAATTCTTCCAGTTAAAAAAAAAATTGCTGGGGAGGGAAACAGCAAGGAAGTCACACAAAGCCAGTCACCATATTTTTAACACTAAGTGAAAATAGCACAAAATGGGGTTCTTGAGAAGTTAGAAAAAGGTATCTTGGAATAATACCTCCTTCTAAAAGTTCAGGAAAACCAGTTTTACATGAAAATAAGCATGGAAAAGATTAAGGTTGATGCCATATTAGAAAGAAATCTCCTATAAGGACAGAAGAGAGAGTAACATCCCTGCAGATAATGAAACCATCCCCAAAGGCATGTGCTCAAAACAGATAAAACTATAACCTGCTATTCAAAATGAGCTCAGAGACATGTTTTAAACAAATAAAAGATATGAAATAACAATAGAAATCAGACTTAGAAGAACTCAAAAATGAGGTGAATAGTTCTAATTACAAATAAGCAATTACTTCAGAATTAGAGGCAAAACCCAAAAGAAACCCAGTAGCAAATAAACAACAAATAATTCCTTGAAAGAAATAGAAAGGTCAAAAGATGGAATTTTTTTTTTTAAAGATTTTATTTATTTATTCATGAGAGACAGAGAGAGAGAGAGAGAGAGAGGCAGAGGGAGAAGCAGGCTCCCAAGGAGCAGGGAGCCCGATGTGGGACTCGATCCCAGGACCCTGGGATCATGACCTGAGCCGAAGGCAGACGCTTAACCATCTGAGCCACCCAGGCGCCCCAAAAGATGGAATTTTTTTGAGGCGGAGGGGCAGAGACAGAGGGAGAGAGAGAATCTTAAGCAGCCTTCATCGACGTGGAATTCTGGTCTCACAATCCTCAGATCACAACCTTAGCCGAAATCAAGACTCTGACGCTTAACCAATGGAGCCACCCAGGTGCCCCAAAAGAGGAATTTTTTAAAAAAAGAAATGAAGAGATAAAAGTAACTATTGGAAAATATGTAAAGCAGATCTAGCATACAGATAATAGAAGTCGCTGAAGAAGAAAACTGAAGCAGAACAGAATAAACACTTAAGGCTATATTCTAGAAAACTTTCCTGAAATACAAAAAAATTAAAACCACATTTTGGAAGAGCAGACAGCCTACCTAAGAATATTGTTGTAGAATGGTAGACAGCAAGTCATTCTAGAAACATTACTGGACTTTAAAAGAAAGAAATCCTTTAGAGATCTGAGTAAAAAGAGAAAGTGACTTATAAGGGAGAAAAAATAAATTATCAGACCTCTGACAGCAGCTCTTTATGCCAGGGGGAAATAGTTTAACCACTGAGTAATGGAGGCAATTTAGGTTTACTTGCGATCTATTTTGTGAGTGGTGCCCTATGAGTGGTGTAAACAAGAATCACTAGAAGAGTCCAAAAAAAAAGCCATCACTTTCAATTAGGAAGGCTTCATGGAAGAGGTAGAAGTGTTTGTACCTTAAATAAATCTTGGAAATTTTTTAAACTAACATATTTCAGAATTATAACATTATACATAAATATGATTTATCCTCAGTGTTCAACTATGTATAATATTGGATTCATTGCATACCACCCCATGTCCATATTTTTCTTAATTATTTTTACAAAAAGTACATAGTTTCTGGCTAAAAGGGTTTTTTTTAATACTGGAATTTGAGTAATTCTGTGAATCCAGAATATGCTAGTATTTTAAGAATTACATACAATTCAGTGATTTTTTTAGAGTAGATGTGATAAACAGCATACTTAAATTTTTTATAAGTGGAAACCTTGATAATCCAGCTTTTGAGTTGGTTGATAATTAAGACAAAAGTAATGATATATAGTTAAACAATTCTAAGCAAAATTAACTGTCAATAAAGTATTCTCCATTGTTATTTTTTTGGTTAATTTATTTTAATGGCACACAAAATAGAAGGTATTCTATATAGAATACCTTAAAATCTAAAGGGAATTTGGATTTTTTAAAAAATATTTTTTAAATAATCTCTACACCAGGGGCGCCTGGGTGGCTCAGTCGTTAAGCGTCTGCCTTCGGCTCAGGTCATGGTCCCAGGGTCCTGGAATCGAGCCCAGTCCTAGGATCAAGCCCCGCATCATGCTCCCTGCTCCGCGGGAAGCCTGCTTCTCCCTCTCCTACTCCCCCTGCTTGTGTTTCCTCTCTCGCTGTGTCTCTCTCTGTGAAATAAATAAATAAAATCTTTAAATAAAAAAAAAAGCTTTAAAAAAAAAAATCTCTACACCAAACATGGGGCTCGAACTCATAACCCTAAGATCAAGAGTTGCATGCTGTACCAACTGAGCCAGCCAGGTGCCCTGAATTTGCGTTATGTAATGCTTTTATACAAAGTAGTGGCCAAAGTTCAGAGTCAAACAGTTTAGCCTGCTTCATACCACATTAAAAACAAAATCAAGATGGATTAGTTGCAAAAAAAAAAAAATTAAATATTAGTTTTACTAATAAAGTAGTTCTGATGCTGTTCTGATGGCCCAGAAACCATAAAGGAGAAGATTGACTGAATGGGTTACGTAAAAATTCTAGGCTTCTATATTTTTCATTCGTTATTTTTATTGAGAACGCACTATTTACCAGGCACTGTTCTTGGTGCTAAAGACATGGTGGTGTCCTAAGCAGCAGTCACTGCTCACAAAGAGCTTATATTACATGCTATATGGCAACCCGTACCGTAAATAAATGGCTGTGGGGGGGGGGGGGGGGGAAGACCATGACCTGGAGAGATTATTCACAAAATATGTGATAAATACTATAAAAAAGAAGAGCTCGTATAAAATACTAAACAAGTAACCCAATAGACAAATAAGCAGAAGTTAAAGGCAGTGAATTAAAAGGAGAAGTAACTGGAAATGGCCAACAAACGTGTGAAGACTTGCTCAGCCTGACAGTAGTTCTGAAAATGCAGTTAGAGCAAACACGGCAGATAGTGTTTCTCCCTTCAGCTTGGCCTAATTTCTGAAAATTCCTAACTCCCACTCCTGGGAAATGTGTGAGGAAATGAGCACAAGTCCAAGAATTTCTAGCCTTTTTGAAAGTAATCTAGGAGTGTCTATTAAAATGAAACATTCTTGTACCCTTTGACCCTGAAAGCACATTTCCTGGAACTTATCCTACAGCTATAAAAGCACTAATGCATAAGGACATGTATAAGTATTTACTGTATCATAGTTTGTTTTGTATATAGAAAAAAAATGGAAACATCCCAAATATTCTTAAAGAAGTTTACCCATGTTATGGAATATTTTGCAGCTGTTGAAAAGAATGAATTTGATTTGTCTATATTGTATTGACCTACCAAGAACATACATGATGTATTGATTGTTCAATGACAAAAAGCAATTTGTTGGGTAATAGATACAAAATTTTTAATTAAAAAATGAAAAATATATGGATGTATAGGGCGCCTGGGTGGCTCAGTCGTTCAGCGTCTGCCTTCGGCTCAGGTCATGATCCCAGGGTCCTGGGATCGAGTCCCACATCCAGCTCCCTGCTCTGCGGGAAGCCTGCTTCTCCCTCTCCCACTCCCCCTGCTTGTGTTCCTGCTCTCGCTATGTCTCTCTCTGTCAAATAAATAAATAAATAATCTTTAAAAAAAAGAAAAGAAAAATATATGGATGTATAAACAGCTAAATAGGTTAATGGAGGCTTAGCATTACTGTGAGATTAGACGATTTACTGCCTCTTTATACATTATACTTGATAATGTTTGAATTCTTACAATGAGCATGTACTTTTTTTGTTTTTTAATATCATATGGGAAAACCTTTTAACTTCATGATGTTTTGGAAGGTGGAACTGTAATCAGTGGTGAAAGTTGCAGGAAGGCTGATTTTAGCTCATCTAAGGAAGAACTTTGCCACAACAGTGATTCAACACTGGACTCGAGAACCTTGGGTGAGGGTCTCTAGAAATATTCAGGCAGAGAGCCATAAGCTGTTAGAGAAGACTTTTGTATCTGGTTTTGAGGATTGGACTAGATGTCTCTAAGATTCCTTCCAACCCTGATAGTTTTTTGTTTTTTTTTTTAGATTTTATTTATTTATTTGAGACAGAATGAGAGAGAGAGAGCGAGCACATGAGAGGGGGAGGGTCAGAGGAAGAAGCAAGCTCGCTGCCGAGCAGGGAGCCCGATGCGGGACTCGATCCAGGGACTCCAGGATCATGACCCGAGCTAAAGGCAGTCGCTTAACCAACTGAGCCACCCAGGCGCCCGATAGTTTTTTATAATAGTTTAATAGTATTACATAGTGAGACTTTTTTTTCTTGTTACTCTTGTCATTTGAGACATAATTGACATTATGACATTATATTAGTTTCATGTGTGCAACATGATTGGTTTTTTATATATATATATTGTGAAACAGACTGTAATAAGTCTACTTAACATCCATCACTGCACATACAGTGTTTTTCTTGTGATGAGAACTTTTAATAAGATCTACCCTCAACAGTTTTCAAATATATAATACGGTATTATTAACTATAGTCACCATGCTGTACGTTACATCCCTCTGACTTATTTTCTAACCGGAAATTTATACTTTTTTACCTTCTTCACCCATTTCACCCACCACTTACCCCCACCTCTGGCAACCACCAGTCTGTTCTCTGTTGCATTTTTTTTTGTTTTAGTTTCACATATAAATGAGATATTTGCCCTTTTTTGTCTGACTTATTTCACTTTGCAGAATGCCCTCAAAGTCCATCTCTATTGTAGCAAATGGCAAGATTTCCTTCCTTCTTATGGCTAAGTAATATTCCATTGTTATATGCCACATACTCTTTATCCATTCATCCATCAGTGGGCACTAAGGTTGCTTCCATGTCATGGCTATTATATATAATGCTGCAGTATACTTGGAGGTGTATATTATCTTTTCGAGTTAGTGTTTCAGTTTCCTTCACATAAATACCCAGAAGTGGAATTACTGGATCATAGGGAGTTGTATTTTTAATTTTTTGAGGAAACTCCATACTGTTTTCCATAGTGGCTGCACCAATTTAAATTCCCACCAGTAGTGCGTAAGAGTTCCCTTTTCTCCATATCTTCACCAACAGTTATGTCTTGTCTTTTTTTTTTTTTTTTTGAGGGGGTGGGGAGGAGCAGAGGGAGAGGGAGAGAGAGAGAGAGAATCCCAAGCATGCTCCCCACTGCGAAAAGAGCCCACACGGAGCTCGATCTCACAACCCCAAGATCATGACCTGAGCCAAAATCAAGAGTTGGATGTTCAACTGACTGAACCACCCAGGTGCCCCTTGTCTTTTTGATAATAGCCATCCAGACTGGTCAGATATGATATCTCATTGTAGTTTTGATTTGCATTTCCCTGATGATTGATGATGTTCAGTACCTCTTCATGTACCTGTGTCGTTGGCCATCTGTTTGTCGTTTTTGCAAAAATGCCTATTCAGATTCTCTGTCCATTTTTTTAATTAGATTGTTTCTTTGCTATTGAGTTGTAAGAGTTCTTTATAGATTTTGAATATTAACCTCTTACCAGATGTGATTTGCAAATATTTTCTGCCATTTGGAAGGTTGCCTTTTCGTTCTGTTGATGATTGCTGTACAGTAGCTTTTTAGTTTGATATAGTCCCATTTGTTTATTTTTGCTTTTATTGCCTTTGCTTTTGCTATCAAATCCAAAAAATCATTGCCAAGACCAATGTCAAGGAGCTTATCATCTGTGTTTTATTCTAGGAGTTTTGTGGTTTCAGGGTCTTACATTTGAGTCTTTAATCCATTTTAAGTTGAATTTTCTGGGTGGTGTAAGATAGTGGTCCGGTTTTCCCAGCACCATTTATTGAAGAGACTATCCTTCTCCCATTGTGTATTCTTGGTACCTTTGTCATAAACATATACATAGGTTTATTTCTGGGCTCAGTATTCTGTTCTGTTGATCTATGTGTCTGACATTTTTATGCCAGTACCATACTGTTTTGTAATATAGTTTGAAATCAGGGAGCTTGTTGCCTCCAGCTTTGTTCTTTCTCAAGATCGCTTTGACTATTTGGGGTCTTTTATGTTTCCATACAAATTTTAGGTTTTTATTTTCTGTGAAAAATGCCATTGCAGTAGGGATTGCATTGAATCTGTAGATTGCTTTGGGTAGTTATAGACATTTTAACAATATTAATTCTTCCAATCCATGAGCATGGAATATCTTTCCATTTTTTGTGTGTGTGTGTCTTCAGTTTCTTTCATCAATGTCTTATAGTTTTCCTTGTACAGGTTTTTCACCTCCTTGGTTAAGTTTATTCCTAGGTATTTTATTCTTTTTGATGCAATTTTAAATGGGATTGTTTTCTTAATTTCTCTGATAGTTTGTTATTAGTGTATAGAAACATACAGATTTTTATGTACTGATTTTGTGTCCTGCAGATTTACTGAATTTGTTGATTAGTTCTAACACTTTTTGACTGAGTTGTTAGGGTTTTCAATATATAATTTCATGTTATCTGCAAATAATGGCAGTTTTACTTCTTCCTTTCCAGTTTGGATGTATTTTTATTTCTTTTTCTTGCTTAATTGCTCTAACTAGAACTTCCAATACTATGTTGAATAAAAGTGGCAAGACTGGATATCTTTGTCTTGTTCCTCATCTTAGAGGAAAAACTTTTAGCTTTTCACTGTTGAGCACGATCTTAGCTGTGGGTTTGTTGTGCATGGCCCTTATTATGTTGAAGTACATTCTCTGTATAGCCACTTTGTTGAAATTTTTTATCATATATGGATTTGATGATTAGGTACTTGTGTGTTTTTTTAAATACCAACAAAATATTTTTTAAAATATTGTATCATTACAGCATTGGTATTCCCCATGTAACGTAATAAAAGTCACTAAAATTCTGAGGTATTTTCCCTCCCTTCCTTTAGGTACAAAACAAATTAATAGATTTAAAGTAGAGGCTCATAGGTCTAGAATGATTATCAAGTAATACTTCATTTCACCATTAACCATCCCCTGCCCTCTTCCCCATATCATCCCAGTCTAGATTTCGGACATGACTGCTCCAAAAACACCAGTAATAGGAGAGTTCTCTCCAATCACAGTTTGCTATCCGCACTGGTCTAGAATGGAAAATTTCACAGTATCCTTTGCAAACTCAGTTTCACTCTCAGGAAGGTCTTTCTTATTGTGAGTGCCATCCTTTGGACTGAAGCTTATACCTGTTTTCTCCATTTCAATGATGAGAAACAAAAAATCAGAAATTATTCTGGGCCTCTAAAGGACATCCTGGAGGATTGCTTCAACCTTCCCATCTCAGAGGTGAAAAAACTGAGGACCAAGTAGCATGTGGAACCTGCCTGTGGGAGAACTGGTACCAAACCCCACTCATCCTCCCTGCCGGCCGAGTGCACTCGTGCTGCCCTCGTCCTGCCTTTCTCTCCAACACACACCAGCATCACCCACTTGGTTCTACGCTCGGTGCCTTTCGCCCACTGAGACAAGGTCGCTTAGGTACAGACTACTTAAGACCTTTTGAAGCAGAAACTAATCTCTCAACGTTGGGATTTGCCATCCTGCACCAAACTAGGAGTGTTTCAGAGCAAGGATGAAACTCTGAATCACCACTCATTTTGGGATGAGGACCTAGAACCTCTGCTTTTCCCTCTCCAGTTCAGGCCCCATGCTGAGGTTTTATTTTAAAGTCAAAGCCTCACAGGATTAGGAACCAAGAGGATTTTTTTTCCCCCTATATCTATTCAAAACTGAAGCCCTACTGCCATTAGGAAGCTGAGGTTCTTGGCTCAGCATCTGCTTATGTTTGGGCTAAGTGAAAACCTGTGGGTGGTAGTGGATGCTTCCAGCACCAAGTGGTTCCTGCACAAGGGCCAAGCATTGCTCCTGGCCTGATAGGACGGTCACACCAAGAAGGATGTGACTAATAAAGAATGTGACTTCAGAGACTCTGCACGTCCAGACAACTTCTGATAAACATTTAAACAGAGGTTAAGAATGTTTTCTTTTCTGAAGGGAAACTATGCATTTTATGGTGTGAGGGGGTGGGGGCAGAGGGGAATAAATCTAAACATCAGCTTCCTCTTTTCATGATTCTTAGGCATTTTAGCAGGAGCCATTTTTAATTCCCTCACAGGCTTTCCTGGTTAGAAGCCATAACTGGGTGCCAGCCAAAAGAGAAGGGGGATGGGATCTATGAAGACCAGCCAATTCCAAAGTGATTACCAGGCAGGTTTAAAAATAAGCTGGACATTGAGTCCAGTTTCCCTGGTTCCCACCCTGAGTCTGGGAATGCTCCCAAAGGTGTCCACTCAAGGCACACTTGAAGTTTCCTGGTTGGGACCCTCACTTCCTATGCTGACAAAAGGGCGAAGCTCTGTAGAGGAAATGGGTGTTGACTTCAGGGAAAGGTGAAGTGGACCAGATGGCACCTCTCGGCATCCTCTGCCCACCCAGGGAACTCTGGGAACACTGGTCCAGGACAGGGAGGAGAGAGCCAACACCATTATCTGGCGGGCAGGGGAAAGGAAGGCAGCCTAGTTCTGGACGCAAAGCACTTCTGTCGGTAGTGCTGAGCCGGCTAATGTCTTTGAGCACTTTCTCCTCCTGGGCTCTTTGGTTTATCTCCTCCTGTTTCCTGGATGGTGTGTGTTGGGGAAGGGGGTGTGGATAAGAATGGTACTTTTTCTGATTGATTCTAAATTTTTTTTTTAAGATTTTATTTATTTATTTGACAGAGAGAGACACAGTGAGAGAGGGAACACAAGCAGGGGGAGTGGGAGAGGGAGAAGCAGGCTTCCCGCTGAGCAGGGAGCCCGATGTGAGGCTTGATCCCAGGACCCTGGGATCATGACCTGAGCCGAAGGCAGATGCTTAACGACTGAGCCACCCAGGCACCCCTTTCTGCTTGATTCTAAATAAAAAGTAAGAAAAATAATGTTATTCAGCCGACTCCCTCTAAATGGGGAGGAGGGAAGTTCAGTATAGGAAGAAAAAGCATTGTTAGCTTTAGTAAAACCCTTCATGTATCTGAAGTCAGTATTCTTCTGAATATGTCTGCTGCCATTATTTTACCCATTACCCCCACAGCCAGGAGCACTCAGGACCCATAGAGATAGCATGCAGTCATATCAGTTCCTCTCCTTTGAATTTTAAGGGGGTGAAGAAATTATTTCATTTGGAAATCCTAAGTATTCCCATACTCAGTTTCAGACATTTTTTGCTTTTCTGAGAGTACTTTCTTTTTAGAAAGCACGTTCACTTGTTTGTTGGTTTATTCATTTATGTAGTCATTCATTCATTCATGCATTCATTCACGTGTCCGCCAAAACCTACAATAAGCTCTGTAAGGATGGAAAGGGCCATCATGCCAGTAGGCCATGACTCCGAAAACTGAGAGTCATGATTAGGATGAAAGTTGTGGAGTTAAACCTACCCTGAAATCTTGGCCCTGCTACTGATAAGCTCTGCGACTTTGTGCAAGTCATTTAACCTCTCAGAGCCTCTGATTTCTCATCTGTAAAATGGGGCTAAAAAGCATAAGCCCTTCATTGGATTTTTATGAGAATTACCTGAAATAAGAGGAAGAGCCTGCACGTTACCTGGCCTGTAAGCTCAGTAAATGGTGGTAGGGACAGAATTCGTGGTAGCCTTAAGGCTGGTGGCAATTTTTATTTTTATTCTTATTATTAATGAGACCAACAGCACAAGAGTGACAGGGCAAAGCACTGTTAGATGTCAAGGTTGGGGAGAGATTGCTGGACAGGAATGCCTGTGAAGATTCCTTATCGAACTTGACTTGCTAACTTGCTTTCCCTTGAGCTCACTTATTTTTTTCAATCACATCTTCATGGAGAAATTGGGAAATTCCTTTCCGTTTGCATTTCACTTTCTATTACATTCCCGAAGACTGAAGCTTTAGTACAGCATTTAGCTGAAGGTCACATCCCAGTATTTGCATTGACCTTGGAGTGCCAGGGTAATTATTTTGTCAATTATTTGACTTTTTAGAGTGTGCTTACCTTGAAGAACCTCTGCAAAGGAGGACCATGTTAATGTGTAACACAGAGATAAGCAAGGAGCCGCGCTCTCTCTCTCTCTCTCTTTTTCATGGCTATTCAACTGGAAAACTGAAATGGTTTTATTTGCATCTCATCGAGCAGTGTTGAAAGGTGGGGGAGAAAAAGGGCTTTTACTAATGTACTACACTGGGATGTAAATTTTAGCAACACAGGATGCAGTGAGTCACCTGCAATTTGTTTTCTGTTTTCAGAAAAAAGGAAATTACAAGACAATGTAATACCTTGCTTGAAGAAGTGATGGTATTTAGCAAGATGACAGCAAATAGGAATACTCTGAGTTGAGCCAAGGAGCTGTGTGCTCCCTTGTAGATGGGATGAATGAGTGATTCTCACTTGGCATGGGCAGCAAGGTCATTTTTCTCACCCTAAATAGAAGGCATCGATCGTTGGGACTGGAGAACAACATGAGGGACAAGAGGAAATGAGCAACTCTAGCAGGAGGCATTGTGTCCAGCTGGGAGGTTGGTGACCCTGTGGCTGGGAGTAGAATCTGCCCAGGTGGCCCCTCCCAGGCTGGCGGGGGTGGGTGTTGGAGCTGGTGCTCTTGAGCTCTAACAGTTCTGTTGGGAACTTTCCATTATTAGAGAAACCTCCTAGTCATCATCCAAGTGCATTTCTGAAATGCCTGACTGTGCTCAGGCCTTGGTAAGCTCAGGATTAGCCAGCCTTCCATGTACCCAGTCTGTATTACAAGCAGGGATCAAGGGAACGTGACCAAGCCAATTTTTTTTTTTTTAAAGCCCTAAACCCGCAGGTAAATGGGAAGTTCATATTTATATCACTGACCCATCAAGGGTAAGGGTGTTTTGTGGAAAGAGAGGGAAAGAAATTGATTATCACAAATGAAGCTCTGGAATTTAGAGCTAGAGGAATCGTTGAAGACTGAGAAAAGGAAATTGAAAGCAAACCCTGGACATTTAACCACTTTTCCATCCACCGCAACAAGTACTTTGCTTGCATTTCTGTTCGCTGATTTGTCGAGGCAGACTTTTAGGTCACCTATAAGATAATACGGGATGGTGGTTGGGAGCCTGGGTTCTAGAACCAAATTACTTCATTTTGAATCCCAGCACACCTACTTATGAGCCTTGTGACTTTGGGCAAACTATTGAACCTTTATTTGCCTCAGTTTTCTGTAAAATGGGAGACAGCCCCAACCTCACAGGGTTGTTGAGAGGGTTAAATTAGTTACATATCTGTCCATAGTGAGCAGTCAATGAATAGGGCTTGCTGTTGTTTTGTTACGGCCGTTGGTGGGGAGGTGGGGGGCAGGAGTGAGTGGAAGGGCAGGGAAAGTCATGTGGAATAGGGTAACAGAGTATTATGGATGCAAGGAACTATAAGTCATTTAGTCCAGCCTCCTCCTTAACCAGGAAAACAAATCCTATTCCATTTTAATTTTTTTTAAGATTTGATTTATTTATTATTTGAGAGAGAGTGTGAGCAGTAGGAGGAGCAAAGGGGGAAGGAAACAGAGGGGGAAAGAATCTCAAGCAGACTCTGGGCTGAGCATGGAGCCCACGCGGGGCTCGATCCCATTACCCTGAGATGATGACCTGAGCTGAAACGCACGCACTCTCTCTCTCTGTCTCTCTCTCAAATAAATCTTTTAAATAAATAAATAAAATGATAATAAGTAATTTAAAAATATCCTTTGGAATCAATCTATCATTTGATTGGATTTGGTTGAAACTGAATAAAATGAAGAATCCATCCCTAATAACTCTCAGCCTTCGCTCATATCTACAGGACTGCATTTTAAGCAAGTCTGTTTATTGTTGGACATGTTTAAGTGCTGGCACTTTGTTAACCTTGACCTTAAACATGTAATGTGACTTTGATCTTAGTGTTTTCTTCTGGGGTAATTAAAATCAAGACTTCTCATTTCCTGATATGTCATTCCTTCAGATGTTAGAAGATCAGTAACAGGAGCTTCCCCATTCCAGTCGTCTTCTTTAAACACCCACATCACCTTCTATGTTGCTTTTCAGACCCCACACCATTCATTCTTTGATGGGTCTGTTCCATTCTTAACCTCTTAGATGGGACCCCGGGCTGCAGGACTGCAAGGATCAGTGCAGAACACAGGAGAACCATAGGCTCACACGAATGCAGACCAAGAGGGCTGGCCTCTAGCCTCGGAGCCTCACTGATGTCATGGTGGGCTCCAGGGTTAAATAAGGCAGAGTGGCAAGCAGGAGCCGAGGAAGGAGCTTTCCCAAACTCTTTCAGGGTGATCCATAATAGTCTTGGTATCATTGCTATTGTTTGTATTTCAAATGAGAATTCTTCATTATATTGCTTCTAACAAAGAGATCCTTGGCATTCAAGATGTTTTCTTAAGATTTATTTATTTTAGAGAGCACACAGGCAGGGGGAGGGGCAGAGGGAGAGGGAAAGGGAGAGAAGCAGACTCCCCGCTGAGCGCGGAGCCCAACATAGGGCTCGATCTCACGACCCTGAGATCATGACCTGAGCTGAAATCACGAGTCAGACGCTCAACTGACTGAGCCACCCAGGCACCTGGCATTCAAAATTTTTATAGACTATTCCTAAATTCTCAGGCATAAGTTCAAACAATGAAAAAATGTTCCCTTCTTTTTTTTGCTAGGGGACATCTGTAGCTATGTTTATCAGAGATCTGTATTACAAATAGACCAGGATGCAGGAAAGGGAGAGATTTAATGATATAGATATCCAGGTACTCAGGTGGCTCCTTTATGATCTAACTACTACGCTGCTTTGCTTTATGCCCACCCTTTCTCTCAGATTGAAAATTGGACTTTATTTTTCTGTGTGTCAAATTCTCTGTTGCTTTTTAGTTGCTGCGTTGAACTCTTTCCTTTAAAGGCATTTGTTGTTAGGGTTTTTTTTTTTTAATGTTTTTGCTTCACTGAAGCTTAGTGTGCTTTTTATGGTTTTATAGTTACCTTGCAGAAATCTCATTAGAAAAGCACTTTAATATATTACTTGGCAACCAGACATCTGACAGTGTTCTAGTTCATTAGTTAGGAAACCTCCCCAAGCTTGTGGGAATGGACATTCCTCTGTGAACAAGGAAGCTTTGATCACTCCTGCAGGGGCCAGGATTTTAATGCATTTTGGGAGTAGGGGAAGAGGTGCTCTAAATCTGGCAAAATGAAAATAACAGTGATTAAGAAAAACAATGAAACATTATTGAAGAAGAAATGTCCTTAAGTTAATAGTATTCTGTGGCATCTCCTGAGTCTGCTGAAGACAGAGTTTGTTTTAGGAAAATGGTTTTCCCGTCGTGAGCAAGAAGCTAGTTAAACAGCCTCACACCAGATCACAGATTACACTGAACTGATCCTAATGAGGATAGACTTTTCAAAGCTATATTCATTTTACCATGAATAAATGGATTCAAGTCTTATTCGGGGGTTTTTAATTTTCAACTTTGAATTTGCAAACTATCAAATTCCTTCAAGGCTATGGTGTGCAGAGAAGGCTCTGAGTAATAGGATTGCTTATTCTTAAAGTCAGATGCCCTTTAGCAAAGCACTAGGCTTTGAAATGTGATCAGTCAAGAGTCCAGTAGGCATGGACTGCCCCACATGAGGCTGTTTCTTGTTGGGTTCTAGCCAGATTTAATATCTCTCACACAAAACACAACTCTACCCTGAGGTCTCTTGGTGCATTCAAAGTAGGTAATGCTATATTGTTTTAACACAGATGATACCAAATGAAGTACAATTGAAGTTCCTGAAGCATAATGGTACTTGGGCGCTGGTAACTTTTTTTACTGGGGAGCTGTATCTTTTTTCTTTTAAATGAAAGGCTTGAAAGAAGCAAGATGTCCAGAAAGGTGTTTTTTAAAAAGAGGACTCGGTTATTAGAATATTCAGAATAGGCCAGAAGGCAAATGGGGTATTAAGAAAGCCCTTCCAGAGATAAAGGAGAAAGAAGGGAGAGTTTTGGCAGGAGTGATGTAGGCCCCCAGAGTAAGGCTGGAGAGTAAACTTGAGCATCCCACAGAGTGCGAGGGAGGAGTGAGTGACGCCTGTGGGGCTCTCGTACTTGCCTGAGTGAGAAGCAGACCCCAGATGCCAGTTACAGCTCACTTTGACCTTGAAACACCTTCAGAGGCGGGTTGGAGGAAGAAAGCAGGAGTCAAACCATAAAATGGTGGTGTTCTGGGTGAGAGGTGCAGTTTCCAAAGAGGAGAGCAGGTCAGGCAGTTTGGAGCCCTGCGTGCGCACAGCAGGGGAGCGGCGGTGGGAGCGCTGGCCTCAGGCAAGTTACTCACCTCTGCACTGGTGCTCACTTCGGGTCCCAGTCAACTCCTCAGGACTGCGCTGTGCGTTGGCTGAGATAACTAACTTAACTTCGGAAAGTTCTCCACAAGTGGGCAGTGATGGTGGGCGAAGTTGGAGGTGGTGGTGATGACTTTGGTGTCGTATCCGGGCTGGCTTACAGCCTGGCCAGTGACTGCATACTCATGGGGGTGTATGGGGCTACCCCAAAAAAAGCCCGTGCCTGTCCTAGTCTGATCCTCATGATCCAGAGACCCTGGTCATCTCGGGCAATTCTGGGACATTCTTACAACCACCTCCCTCCCCCCCAGCCAGCATTCCCAATCCACCTAGAACAGCTGTTCAAGACAAGCCCTCCTAAGCAAACCCAAACTTTTGAAAGCCCCTGTGGACCTGCCTTCCTGATGACCCTGATGTCTGCCCTGCCACGAGGGCCACCATGCAGGTGTGGCTCCCTTGCGGACCTGTTAGGATACTAGCCGAGGCCAGCCCCCTCTGCTGGGCTGAGCACTGGGTCTGTGGGCTGGGCCCCCCAGTGTGTGCCCTTAGAGGACCCCCACCCGACCAACCAGGAAGAAGAAAGGGTGGCTTTCCTGCCCTGTGTGTTGGGGACCTGGGGTTGCTTTGTCTAATAAGCCTGAGTGATGAGTGCCAGACGTTTACAGTGCACAGAAGCGAATCTTTGTCAGCCCAGATGGAGGAAGGAGATGCTGGATGCAAGAGTCCCAGAGAGGCCTCCTACCAACCGACTCTCATCCCCACGCTCGCAGAACTCTGCTGATGTGATGAGACCCGCGTGTGCTCCGTGACGGCATGGGATGTACCGTGTGACTAGGGGAGGCTTTCTGGAGGCCAGAACCGGAGGGGCGCTCTTTGTACATTCCAGCTGGTGTTTCACACTCCAGATGTGGCAAAAATCCATGCCTTCCGTAGGACCTAGGGTTGTGCACTGTCAGGCATCACCTGTGGCCATGATCCACTCATGCTGCAGCCTGAATGGATGCACATCCTTCCTTCAGCCCGACTTGGCCACCACCATATGCACACGGGCCCGAGGGACTTGGTTAACCCAGCGAGCCAGTGTGTGCAGAGTGGAAGAAATAGGAGCTACTGTAAGATGAACACATGCCGGGACGGCCCATCTCCAGATAAATTGGCCTTTGTAATTAGCAGTTTTATTTCAGTAAACTATTTAATAAATTGAAATGTGTGTGTTGTTCCATTCAACCTTGATCCAGAGGATTGATCTTGGTCATTTTTCAGGATTTATCCAACTTAATCCAATAGGAAAATGCACCAAGGCTTCCCCTGACCCTGGTGTTCATTGTTTATTAGCCCTCCCCCCAAATTGTTGGCTGGGTTGAGATGTCTCCGACATCCATAAGAGAAAACAAAGGTGTTCTTATTTAAGCTTTTGGTTTTACATGCACATGTTTTGATTTGAGAACAGTTATAGTCTCAGAGAGGTTTAGGCCTGCAGTAAGAGACTGAGAACTTTCCATCATTATAAATGTGTCCTGGGGCACCCACCTCATTTAACTAGACCATAATGCAGAGGAGTGATTTGGGACTGACTTCTTCCCACAAACTAATCTTTTTAAATGACTTGCACTTTTTTTCTGTCCCCAAAGGGATTTGTTAAATGTGATTTTTCAGCAGGAAATGTGCTTTTTTTTGATGTTAGCCATAATGGAAATGTATAAATAAACAGAATCTCAGTTAATATAATAAGACCATCAGACATTTTTGGGTGGGGTGTTGGAGAGGAGGGTAGGATAGAGGAAACAAAGCTGGGAAAACTTCTGTCAAATGTGAAAGGAGTATTTCTGGAAGAAAGAGAGACTCACCTAAGATTCCTATGGGAGATCTAAAGAGAACTCCGGTGCTGAAGGTCTCCTAATGGAGGAACTTGCATTTGTGTTTTGTTGGAGGGGCCATAGACAACCTCGAGAGATAGAAATCTCAGTGTTTGGAAGTTCCCACGATAGCCCGACCTGTGGTTCCTGCCCAACTTCTCTCTGCTTTTTTGCTTTCTATATTTTTCTCTTCTGCTCCGTCCAGCCCAAAATGGCCAAGGGACACAAAAGGGCATTTGGGTTCCCACATCAATTTGAGTTTCCCTCACAGGCAAGCCAGTGTGTCTTGATGGTCAAGTTCTGTCTTGAAACAGTGCAGTGGGAGGGTGTCATGGTCTCCTCATCCCGACTCATGGGAGCACACTGGAGGAAGGCCTCGCGGGGGATCCAGCCCATCATCCAGGCACCTACCCGGAACCCGCCCTAATGTCTGGGCAAGGGACTCAGAACATTTCTCTAGTCTCGGCCAAAGAGTCTTCCTGCCATGGCTTTTTTTTCTCTTGTGTCCTTAAGAAGGGTTCTACACCCAAGAGTAGCAACTGAAAAGCTTCAGGGAATTCGCTTTTAATGTAAAAAGAAGTAGCATGTTGAGGAACGACTGAAGAGAGCATACTGCGCTGTCAGTCAATTTTGAGAGCATTAACAGATGTTGTCAGTGTAAACATAATTTGTCCCTTTCTCCTTGTCCTTCGAAGACATGAAGTTTCCTTTCACTTCCCTCCATGCCTGCCTTTAATCCCATTCCTGGTATTTGCACTGTGAAAATTCAATCCTTAATATGCCATTTCCTTCCTTTAAATATTTTCTTTCCTTCTTCCTGTGGAAAACCAGGTGAAAAAAATCTGTATGTTCTTCATTTCTTACCCCAATTATGTATGAATAACAGGAAGTATTTCCATCTTTACTTTTCTCTGCCATTATTGCTGTATTTCCAGGCTCCCCTTATCTGTGCCTTAGCTTGTTGCTTATCTGAGCCTTCACTGGGTCTGTTTTTCCCTGTTCTCTTGGGTATTGTGTCTACAAGTCTTTGATGCAGGGAGAATGAGGTAGTGAACTGGTGACCTCAGGCCTTTGATTTGAAGTTTAACTCTTCAAATGCTCGGGTATTTTTTTTAAGCCCACTTATTTTGAAACCTCAATACATCTCCAGATCAGTAATTCCCAAACTTGTTGGAATTGCAACGTCCTAGCCTTACATTTGGTTTATATGATATCCTTCCTCCTTTCCCACCCTGCCAATCCTCTCAGAAGAAGAGAGCGATGTTTGTGTCTGTTAATGTAAAAACAAGTAAAACTTTTGTTTAACTTTGAGGGGTTTTTGAGACAGTCTGACACTTATATACTGGAGAAGTTCTGGAATGTTGCAAAAAAAGGAATCACTGCCATAAATCTTAGAATAAGGTCATTTTAATCTCATGATTCCTTTTTTTTTTTTTATTTTGGAAGAAAACACATAACATGAAATCTACCCTCTTAACAATTTAAGTGTACAGACAATATTGTTAACTATGTGCACATTGCTGTGCAGCAAATCTTGAGAAATTTCATGTTGCGTAACTGAAATTCTATATTCCCCAATTCCCCTTCCCCCCAGCCCCTGGTAAGCACCATTCTACTTTCTGCCTCTGTGAGTTTGGCTCCTGATGTACATAAAATCATGCAGTATTTGCCCTGTGACTGGCTTATTTCGCTTAGCATAATGTCCTCAAGGCTCATCCATGTTGTTGTATATGGTAGGTTAATTTCCCTCACTATTAAAGTGTAAATACAAGACTCTTAAGGGGGACCTCTTAAGGGCTGTTTAAGATTACAAATGCCACAGTTGGGGCTTCTGTTTTAGAGATCCTGGGGTGATATAAGTTCTGATTCTTTATTCTGTCATGATGAAGTAACATAAAAGATTCTAAGATAGTAGGTACAAAGAGCATGTTAAGAATAGTCATCTCTGCAGTCATCTCCTTGGGATTGAGCAATAAATAAATACCCATCCATGAGGACTCTGTATATGTGGGGGTTTTTTACCCTAATCCTTGGGGAAAGGACTTTATGACAAAAACAAAACAAACAAAAAACTCATTCTCCAAAAAGGATTATGATTTTTTAAAAAGATTTTGTTTATTTGGCAGAGAGAGAGAGCACAGGCAGGGGGAGGGGCAGAGGGAAAGGGAGAAGCAGGCTCCCCATGGAGCAGAGAGCCCAAAATGAGGCGACATGAGGCTCGATCCCAGGATCATGACCTGAGGCGGAGGCAGACGCTTAACTGACTGAGCCACCCAGGTGCCCAAATATTATGATTAATTAAGGAACAACTGTAGTTGATGGTAGAGAAGGTTTTGAAGATGTTGTATTAGTTATTTTTGCTACATAATGAATTAGTCCAAAACTTAACAGCCTAAAACAACAATGAATATTTGTTAACTCACACATTTTCTCTGGGTCAGAAATTTGGGCCTGGCTTTTCCAGAAGTTCTGGCTTGGGACCTCTCATGAGGTTCCAGTCACGATGTCCGTGAGCACTGCTGTCATCTGAAGGTTTGACTGGGTTGGTAGGGTGTGTTTCCACACTGGCTCACTCACATGACTGTAGTTAGGAGGGCGCAGCTCCTCATCAGATGGACCTCTCCACTGCACTGCTTGAGCATCCTAACAACATGTCAGCTGGCTTCTCCCAGAGCAAGTGACCCAAGAAAAAGCATGATGGAAGCTGCTGTGCCTTTAATGACCTAGTCTCAGAAGTCCTACTTTGTCACTTCTACTGCATTCTCTTTGTTAGAAGTCCAACCCACAGTCAGGGGAGGGGGAATTAGGCCCTGCCTAGAAAGGGAGGATTTGATAAGGGGACAGGGAGACCCATGCAGTAGGAGGTATACATAGGACCTGGACTGGATATTCTAGTGAGGCTGCAAGACAGACAGGATTGGACACAAACTCACATCTGTGGTTGACGTGGGGCTGGTGTGGGGCAGAGAGAACCAGGGGAGCAACTGGCTAGCCAGACGAGAGAAGTGGTACAGGTTAGGGCAGTGGCTTTGACCAGCAAACAAAGGTAGACGCCCTGGGCCAGCCCAGGAGCTTGGCGCTCCTGGATGGAAGAAGTACTTCTTCCAATCAGACTCCTGTTTGCCGTTGCTGAAATTGAACAGTGCACTAAAGATGCTTTCTCAGCTCAGCAAGGAGCTGGCTCTGAACCCAGACTCCACGGTTCTGTGAAAAAGGAGGAGGGCTGACATCTTGATGCCATTTGCCTCTCTGGACTTGCCCCTTTGTCCATGTCCATCTGATGGCATTTTCAGAGCTTAAGAATGAGCCCTTCTCTGTTTTCCCTGTGAAGTTCAATTCTGGGGTGGCCTCGATGTTTTCTCCAAAGCCCCTTTCCAAAATTTAACTTTTGTTTACTTAGAAGAAAGTTGCCTAAATTGCCTCCATAGACTGAGTTTATTTGTCTTGAGGGATGAATCAGAGTTTCGAACCCATCTCTTTGGCTCCAGCTCTCTTGGCAGAGGACACGGGAAGATGGTTTTTGCTTACGTGTATGCTTGGGGAGGATTTTTTTCTGTTATTCTGTCTCAGCCATAGCCCGTGGGTGAGCCAGCACCTGGGACCTTGACAAGCCTCCATGCGTGGGCTGAGGTCACGTGCAGAGTTCTACCCAGTAGAACCATTTGTGATGTTCCTGAATTCCGGAGGCGGCTGTGGTTTTCCAAATTCAAGACTCAGGGGACTGGGAGGAATTACTTTCCTGGAGCCAGCCTTCTCTTGTTTGTCCATGTTCTACTCATGCAAATTAGAAGTATTCCCACAACTAAACTGTGTGCTGCCCATCTGCCTAAGAAATGGATGCTTAATGGCTTTGCTCAACACCTTTCTAATCTCTCAGCTTCACACCGTTTAATGGTGGCCAGCTGATTGAGAATAGCTGTTTTTTTCTCAGTTAATAATAAAGTGCAAGGAGATGAATTCACATAGTTTTTGTTGGTGCCAGCATCCAGTAATGAGCTAAGGAGAATGGCTGACACCCCTACCCCCAGGCTCACCTGTAAAATGAGGATCTGGACGAGATGGACTTAGGTTCCTTCTAGGTCTAAAGTTCAGTGCCTATATGATAGTTTAAGAGTATGAAAGTATTTTTTTAATATATATTTTTTAAACATTTTATTTATTTGACAGAAAGCACAAGCAGGGGGAGCAGCAGACAGAGGGAGAGGGAGAAGCAGGCTCTCTGTGGAGCAGGGAGCCTGAGGTGGGGTTTGATCCCAGGACTCCGTGATCATAACCTGAGCCGAAGGCAGAGCTTGACCGACTGAGCCACCCAGGTGCCTCAAGAGTCTGAAAGTATTAGTAGAAAAGGATTTACTTACTAGAAGAGGTAAATCTCCCCAGCTTCCTGTCCCACTAGAACGGGCCTGTCGCCACTGGAACTTTTCCTCTCCATGAGGAATCAGTAGTTCTTCTTTTATGTTTGGAAACAGATTTTTAAGCTGACTTTTCACTTAAAACCTGGTATAAATGTTTTTAACATCTTTGGGTAACCGGGGTTTATGCTTTGCTGTTTTTTGTGTTTTTTTTAATCCATCCTTTCTAATATAATAATATTGTTGGTCAGGGTGGACTTGCACTTTTGCACTTTGAAAGTATTTGCCCCACCTTCACTCTGGTTTCTCCCACCAGAAGTCTGACCAGTGACCCCGGATTTTTAAATCTTCTAAATTGACTAGTATGGCAGCATTTTGCTGTAGAGTCAGTCTATATCTCTTGTCTCCTGGGTTTTATCTAAGTTTTTAAATGAGATTGCTACTTTTTTATAGATTTTTTTAACATATGATCTATGTTAGTATAAGAGTAGAAATACAGAATCAGCACTTCTGGCCATTTGATTGCTCTGTGGAGTAGCTGAGTCAGGAACATAAGAAAGGCATACCTAAACATTGACGGGTTTGTACCTACGAATGGTTGAGGACCGACTTTTAAGGCCGCAGTTAACAAAATCTCTGCACTTTAACCCTTCCCAGATGCTAAGACATGCCCTGTACAAACTCTGGAATAGGAGCAGTTATATATAGCTGGCTAGCCCCTCAAAGTGTTTTTAATAATCAGCAACACAAAGAAGGCCAGTTTCTTGGAATGGTTCCTAAACTCATGCTATTTAAACCTTCACATGAAAATACTAAAAATATGAAACCTGGTGTGTGATTTGATAAAGGCGTTGTTTCACTCAACTACTCAGCAGTGTACTGATCATCCTCCTTGCTGGGCGGTGGGACACCGGCAAGAACTAGAGTAAATTGACAGGTCCTTATCCGCACTGAGCTCACAGTCTGACGGGCTATGTAGACACAATCAGAATGCCTTGTGAAAATGCTAGGATAAGGGTAAATATAGAGAGCCATGTAGAAACCAGAAAGGACGCCCCCATTCTAAATTGGGTGCAGGGGATGATAAGGAATGGAGGGAGATGAGGAAGAAAGGGTCAAGGAAGATTCGTTAAACGAAAAGATAGCTGAGACCCAAAGGATATCTAGGAGTTAACCAAGCAAAAGTGGGGAGGAGTGGGAAATGGGGGGGTGGGGAGATTGTTCCAGAAAAAGGAATGATATGTGCAAAGATTAGCGGAGAGCAGGACATTCAAGGAACATAAAAAGTTCTTTATGGCTGGAGCTCAGAGTTCAGGAGGGATGTGGCAAGAAATGAGGCTGGGAAGATACTTAGGGCCAGATCTTATTTATTCTGGATTTTCTAGTTTGGTAAATGTTTTCATGAGGGCCCTTATCCTCTTTCTGGCAATCAAAAAGTTTTTCTCAAGATGAAGATGTAAATCTAAAACATATCTAATCCCAGAGAGACAACATTTTCACTGAGATAAGGATTGCTTGGCTCTGCCCAGGAATGTTTACTAAGTGTTAACATTGACTTTTTAAAGTTCTCATAGGATTCCTGCATATGTAAGGTACTTTCCAAGAATATGGCATCTTCTTAATGATTTGTAAGACATACCATGAAGTATATTTTCTAATACTGATTGTCACATTAGACATTTATTGAAACCATTAAAATCCAATAAAAATGGCTGGAGTTTCCAGATTGTTTTACTCCAAGATATGGGTAGGACTCTAACCATATAGTTGTAGTAGGGTTAATGTCTGCCCAGCATTCAGTATAAGGAAGATAATTTTTACCTATCTGGAGTTGTAGATCTAAACTACCCAGGTCCCGCATCGGGCTCCCTGCTCGGCAGGGAGTCTGCTTCTCCCTCTGACCCTCCCCCCTCTCATGTACTCTCTCATTCTCTCTCTGTCAAATAAATAAATAAAATCTTAAAAAATAAAAAAATAAAAAATAAAATAAACTACCCAGAACCATTCAGATATCACCTCTGAAACATTTCAGGCCAGAGTGTGAATGGTGAGCCATGATCTCTCTTTAGGATTCTAGTGACTGTGTGACCTTTTCTCCAAAATATATTAATGTTTTTATTCTCTTGGTTGCCTTCTCCTCAGTATAACTTGTAGACATAACTTATCTCACTGGTTGATATTGAAAACCTCTGCAGTCTAGTCTGGCCTCCAATTCTCAAGATTTCTTTTCCTTCTCTCCCAACAAAACAAAGCAAGATGGAACTTTTTTGCCATCGTGGATTATGTTGAGAGGTAACATGGTAGCCTAGGGAAACCACTGGGTTTGCACTCAGAAAAACTAGATTCACGTCCTGGCCACACTACTCTCAATCTGGGTGACTTTGCACAAGCCACTGAACCTTACTGAACCTCAGCTTTTGTATCTGTAAAATGACCAGCTTATCTCACAAGATTTTTGGGAAGATCAAAATGAAAGTGGTAGATATAAAGGCTCTTTGTGGTGTGGAAAGCCCAATACCAGTATAAATTATTTTTCCTGCAAATGACACCTCCTTTTTTTGAGCACCTTAATCCCTTTGCCTGAAGTCTCCTCACCTACCCCACCTACCACCTTTAACTTTTGAAAGCCCCTTTCATCTTCTACGAATTCAGTTCTTCACATTCATAGGACCAGTCACACTCCATCCATATTATAATTGCTTATCTACTTGTATACTCGTCTACACTTTCTGTATTGTAAACCCATATCAGGCAGGAGTCCAACCCAACCATCTTTCTATCCATGTCTCCAGTACAACACTCAGTTCGTGGGGGGCCTGAAAGAATTAATCCACTCCATGTTTTTACCTGTTTTGTGCCAATGCAATGCTCAAATTAGGTTTAGTTAATATCATTGTGGATCATTCTCATCTTTTATGCCGTTTTCCATAGGGATTTTCCCTTAGAGAATAAACTCAACTAGGCAATAGTAGAAGTTTAATATCCATCCCTAATTACAGGGATGGATATTAAAGTTGATGATTAGATGACATTTTTCTTTTGATATCACCTAATTATTAGGAATTAAACTTCTGGCCAGCCCAATTTTACATCTGATGATTAGTGTATTCCAGAAAGATCTGTTCTTTAAACATCTTCTGAGTGTGTTAACATGACATTGGGAAAACTATCTAGTGCTGACACTACAGAATATTTGTGGAATTGTTATTCCTCAGTACTATTGTGTAGGTTAAAAGGCTGCTTGCTCATTTAAAAAAGAAAAATTAGAACTGTCTGAATGGGATTAATCTCTCTCCGCTCCAGAGATCATGACCCTCAGTCTTCACAGGCCAAGCTCGCGTGGATATGTGGGTGGAAATATGGAGAGAGGTTGCATGATTTGCCAACATCATACTTATTTGAGTCTCCTTTGAGTTTTCTTCTCTTCAAGTGTCAGTTTAACTGACTGATAGGCTCAAAAAACCATAATCTTTTCCCATGGACTAGATGAGCCTTGGATTACTTTTCCATCTCCTCTGCATTGTTCACAAGCAGAACAAGCATGAACTCCCTTGTGAACAGGCCTCGTCTTTGAAGACTCCAGCTTCCTAAAGAGGTCACACGATTTGCTGGAGAGATTTCCCGACAATGTATTCAAAAGGCAGGGACTGAGGGCACATAAACTGCAGCTTTTACGTCAATTTCAGGAAGATTAAGGATATTTTCTTCCCCAAGTTTATAAAGAATGAGTTTTCCTACTTTTATGTGTGGTCACTCTGAAGAGGTGCCAAATCTGAAGTCTCAGCTGCTCAATGAGGAAATTATTTTTCTCTACTGAAACAAAAGACTAAGCTCTCCAAGCCTAGACCTGGTGGTGGTTCTAGAAGGAGCACCTGTGGAGGAAAAGGCTGGTTCCGAGGGGCAAGGCTTTTCCCCGGTGTCACCTCACCTGTAGGATACTTGGCATGCCGTTGCTCCCAGTCCTCACAAAGATACAGTATCCTCACTTTTAAAACCAAATCTACTATTGAAACCATGAAAACTCTCCTTGTTTTTTCCTTCATTGTAAAAAGAATTAACAACTTGAGGAAAACAAAAGAAGAAAAATTCAACTCAAGAAAAAAAAAAAAACATAACACCACTAATTACAGAAAAATAATCACTGCCTACAAATAACGTGCCAAAGTAGAGATGTCTGGTCCTATAACTACTGGTAAGAGCAGCAAAGAGCATTCCCGTGTCCCAAGGGTCCCTTCTTCTGGAGTAATTACTCCCCTGTGCATTGGCATAGCTTTGTTTTACCTGCTTCCCATATGTCACAGCTCACACCCACCCAGAGGGCTCCAGGTTGTCCTCCAGCCGGTAAGAGCAAACATGATTTGCCTCACTAATGAAAAATTCGAAATCCTTATTCAAAGTTCTCCCACTCCTACTCTGAGATCAGCGAGACATACCCATCTCTCTGATTTTCAGAGTAGTGTTGTTGGGCACCTCTGGGCCCCATCGAACAGTCTAGCTCCTCCAAATCCAGATGGTGCACTGCATCCACATCTAGCACCTTCTATGATGTGAACTTCCTCCCAGCAGGCAGGAAGAATGTCTTGCACTCGCGCCGGAACACAGAAAACAAGTACCCAGTGGCACACGTACCAAGTACCCAAGACACACAGACAAGAACTAGCTCACAAGGTTGGAAGAGTGTTCTGCTCTAGCTTGAGCCTTAGGGGCAGCACTAGAACATGCAGAACATCAGGAAGCTCGGAGGAAATCTGAGAACACTCAGCAAAGCAGCTATAAACAAAGGCGGAGTCTTGGGGCAAATAGCTAAGAGCTTTCCAGTCTGTGGACATCACAGTGGAGTATAGAAAATAGCCAGAGGGCACCGTGCAAGGCAAGAACACTGAGAAAGAACAGGGGGAGCTGTTTGTGGGCGGCTGATGAACGTCTGGGGTTGTCGGCCAAGGAGGCAACTGTAACCATGAGCTGTAAGACAGAGCGAGGCTGGGGCCTAAAGGGCAAAAACCTCACCAGGTAAAACCGCCAGCCGCGGGCACAGCATGCCCTGTGCTCCATTCCTCGGCAGCCCCTCCCGGCCCCTCCCGCAGGGGGCTCTTTTCTCACACATGGGGTCCTGGGACCCTGCTCCTGGCCCTCTTCAGACCAAGGCCAATGTGTCTTAACGGAGCCGAGCAAAGGGCAAGGGCCCCGTTTTAGTGGGATTTTCAGTAGGACCCACAGCTAAGGGCGCCGCCTGCCGGGAAGGGTAAGGAGTTAGGAGGCAGCAGAGGGGCAGGGGCGGGGCTGAGAACCAGCGGCTTTGTTTTAGGAAAATGACATAGAAGGAGAACTGCTAGGAGCCTGGGCAACCCGGAGCCTGACAAAGCTTCAGACACGGCCCATTGCCCGCCCCGCCAGTATGGCTAGAACAGTAGTAACCGCAGCCAGAGTGTCGCTACTCTCCGGTTTCCATGCCCTTCACCGAGCCGACTCCCCAGACTGTCTCTCTCCCCAACACTTGCACCTCCCAGGGGTCCTCGGCCTCTCCCTGAAGAGGCTTGGTAGCGGTCTGTCTTCAAGTCTGTCCTCCTGGCCTCTCCTCTCACTTCCCGCCTTCTCTGAGTGTCTCTGGCTCAGAAGCTGTGTTGTAACTGAGTGCTCCTGCCTGGGGAGTTTTCTGCACACACCAGTGCCAGACCCCACGCCCAGACCAGTGAGAAGCTCTGGGAGCGCGCCCGGGCGTGGGTGCTGACTCTTCCCGGGAGCAGGGAGAGTGCAGTGTGCAGGCAGGATCGGCAAGCCCCGGGGAAGGTGCTGGAAGCCTTCCCAAGGCCAGGTCCTGGCGGCTGGAGCTCACCCCGTCAGCTCCGTGTCTGGCTGCTTTCTGCAGACGGCCCTCTGTGAGGTCCGCTGTGCAGATGGAACCCGTCTGCTCTTTTTGATAATTCCTAGTCTGAACGGGTGACTCTTGTGCTGGCCTGTCCGCCCCCCAGGCTGCTTCCAGAGCGGTCAGCCTGGCTGGGGGGGTTTGCTGGGACTTCTCCAGTGTCAGCCTCTTCTTGGGCAGAGCGGAGCTAACGGCATGGATCAAGAACATCTGTTTCTTTGGGACGAACCAGACCGTAGCCCTTGTTAGCGCAAGGCCTGTGGGCAAAGACAAAGCTTTGAGGGAGGGTGACCTCTAGGGTCCGAAAGACTTTTACCTCACACCTTGGCTCAGGAAACATTTCCTGATGCCTGACAGTGCCAGGCCCTGGGTGTGTATGGAGGGGAAAGGGAGTGGGCAGGGGCTCAAAGGTGAAGCATCCTGGGGGAGCTCACTGTCTAGGTTTCTAGGAATCCCAGAATCAGGTGGCAAAAAAGAACCCCCCCGCCCCGATGGAAACTTCCCACCCATTTCTGTGCTTATGAAATAGGAACAAGCAACCAACATTTTTCATATGTTGGATTTAAGGTGAGTCATAGTCTGGACAGGACAGGCCCGTGAAATGCAGAGAAAAAGTATTTCCAAGACCACATTAACAAGAGACACCCACATAACTAGGGAGTTGCCCTTTATCATGGTACTCCATATAAAGTCAGTCCTTCCATGTGCTCCAACCAAATAAAAATCTGGCCCGCTAATTTAACTTGTATGGACATCAGTCAGTCTGGTAGTATGATGGTAGTTCAGGTATTCCAACTTCTGTGTGAGCCCTGCTGAATCCATGAACTCATCCCTTGGCATCGTTGCTGACCCAGCCCAGGTTAGCTAACCTACCGCGTGGCTACCACAGTGATTGCCCCACCTTACACATATGAACCCGTCGTGCAGGGTCCCTCTGAGGTCACCCCATCCCATGTGTACCAGAATCACCTGTGGGTGGCAGTCCCCCTCCCTGGGGTCACACCCTTGGTCAGTACCCGACTCCTTCTTGTGCGAGACCCAAGTTAGGGGAAAGGAATAAGGAAAAAATTGTCAAAATAAGAGATTTGTTTGTAAGCAGCAGATTGCAAGAAGGAACTTTCTGTTCATGTTCCATGGTCAGACTTACAGTGAAAATTGTGAGACCCTGCAAGATTTACAATCATCATAGAATGACTTGTGAATACTATGATATTTACTATAGTAAAAAAAAAAGGGGGGGGGGACTAATACACTCTAAGAAGATTTTCAGCATCAAAGATTAGAGCCATAATGGAGTGTCTCATTAAAGCCCAGAGGTAACTGTGAGTCAGGAAATGTCATTCCCAGGATCTGTGTACGCCGTCACCAGGGTTCTGTCATTGGGCGGTCTGCTCTCAGAGTGGCTCATGGCTAAACTATACCTTAGCTGTCTACTGCTCTGCCCTGGGTAAGGAGGGGATGGTCACGTGGTCAGAAGCCAGCTAATTCTCGCAGAGAAGCTGCCCATGGGAGGGGGAGCCAAAGCTGTCTTCTTCTCTACGAAGGAACCTACTACCTAGCCTTCCCAGGGCTAAAATGTAAACTGGATGGTATTGACCTTGGCATTGCTGGTCCCCACAGTCTGTATCCTTTCTTCTCTTTCCATAGGGTTCAGACCTTAGTGCCCAGATGGTACCTCAACTTCAGCAAATTTGACCTCAAATCCGTCCTTTCCCCCTTCTCCAGGCCGGTGCCTTCCCCAGCCTGCTCCTGCTCATGTGTAGGAGCCTCCTCTTAGCCCCACAGCTTAGGGCTCAGCCCCCACTTGCCTGCACCCAGTCAGTTACTGGATGGATGGATTTAGTTCCTCCTGAATACTCTCTCCAGGCTGCCGCTCTCCTCTCTGTTCCCATAGCTGCAACCCTGACTTAGCCCCCTAACCCCCACCCTGTCCTAATCCTCCTGCAGAGGCCTTCAAAACCATGTCCTAAAATGCCCTTTGAATCCTGCCTCTCCGACATTCAGAGCCACACTAGCCCGTGAAGCCCCATGCCCTCCACCTTCCGCGGTGCCCTGCACCGGATTGCCGCCGCTGCCCTTCGGTGCAGCACGCTGTCCCGGAGCCACGCCGCTGTGCCCGCTCTCCTGCCTGCAAAAGCAGCTGTTTCCCTGCCTCCACACCTCTGCCTTGACAGAGCCCTACTTCTGAACTTCAGGGCCTACCCAGATGCCATTTCCTTCCCCTAGCCATCCCACGTCCAAGTGCTGTGTTGTCGTCATTCTGAATAAATGATTTTTATCAGCTCCAGTCATAAGGAATTTACGTTGAAACAGAAGTGAGAAATAATACTTACTGTTTACCCCGTGCCCCGGGTACCAGGCTCATTGCTGTATCTTGTTTGATCCTTCCAATAATCTAATGATTTTGATATTGTTATCCCATTTCAAGATGAACAAACTGGGAGAAGTTAAATAACTTGAGCAGTGTCACATGACTTGAAGTGCTCAAACAAAATCCCTGATTCCAAGGTCCATGCTCCAAACTCACTATATAGTCTGTTACCTCCCCAGCATTTTGTTCTTAGTCTAAACTGTGCAGCATCCCCCATCCTATCCCAGTAGATTATATTTGGAGGAGAGGAAGCAATTCTTACACACTCTTGACCCCAGCAGTGTTTGACAGGGCCCCATCATTATAAACTATTGGATCTTCGTTCACGCTAAAGTGTAAATGACTGACAGTAGCTACCATAACCAGATGAGTTTGCCTTAAACTAAAACCCTGAAATGAAACCTGGCCTATGCTGCTTGAGATTTAGTACTTTTTCTTCCTGCCCTTGCAGTCCTCTGCTGACACCCTTGACTGTGTGCTAGATTCCCATATCCAGGTTCAGCTGCTTCATCACCCCACCTCTGGAAGTTCCCAAAATGACTTGCCTTGGCAGATGGCTCTGCTCTTTAATTAGCCATAGAGCTACTGCTTCCCCTTATTTAATATCAGGAAGTTTTCACGTGTTTCATCCCCTTCCCCCTCTTGGCCATAGTGCCTTCCTACTATTCTTTTCCTAGTTTGTACTTTTGTTTAGTGTTTTTCCCTTCAATGTGTTATCAGAACCTAATCTGGGGATTTTTGCCAAGGTGTCTGAACTCTTCATCTCCATATGTGGTATCATAGTTCTTTCTTAAACTCTCCTTTTTTGGTATGAATGCACATACTGTGTATGAACTATTCCAAGATTTGGCATCGTTAAGAGTCAAGATGAGCATAGTTTGCAAATCTACTGTAATGTAGTGACGTCTTTATACTTGACTGTCTTAGCCATGTTGGTAAGTACTCAGAGCTATAATGTCCATCATATAACCCAACATGATGCAGAAACCCCTTTTTTTTTTTTTCACATGAGGATGATTGATGATCTTTTCCCCCCAGCAGACCTACCCTCCTTGGTGGGACTTTGTGACTAATATATACAAATTAATTTGCATCTCCTGATCATACACAAACAGGTCAGTGTGTGGGCAGTAGCCAAGAAACATTGCTGATGGAAGAGAAAGTCAAGTGGAGGATTACAGAAAATCATGATAAATAATCTGCCAGCTGGTAAAGAAGAAGTGGTTCTAGCATCATTTTGGCTAGGTGTCTCAGCAGCACGTACACTGGTGCATTTTCAAGACAGTGGCTATCTACTCAGTTCCATATGGCCAATCCCTTTATGTTCTGAATTTACTGCTGCCCTTTACCCACTGCATACAATCTGGGCTGTCCCTCCTTCCAGTGAACACAAAGAACATCTGATTCCAGAGTTTCTGGCTCCGTTCTGACTCCATCTGGGCACTGGCATCTTCAATTAGCCCTGCTGGGGTAAGCACAAGAGAACAATGATGCGTTAAGCTATGTGGCACTAACTGTGAACGCAAGAGGATTTCAGAGAAGTAAGTGGGAATCTTAGCTATCATTAATGCCAAAGGAGGGTGACAATTCAGCCGTAGACCTTCAAAGGATAGGGCATAGATAATAGATGAGAGGAAGGACATCCCAAGTAGGCCAGCACATCATCGTAAGTAAAACTTCAACGTAGTAATGAGCATGTAACGGTGGGTGAGCATGGGAATGAGTTTGGGTAGAAGTAAGAAAAGCGGATTTGGAGGGTGAAAATGGAAGAGATGATGAGGGAAATGAAAGCAATGAAAAAAAATACGTGATTGAATGTAATAGCAATAAAATGGGACAAAAATTGACTATTGGGGAAAATTTGACTTTTGACTATTTTCCAGTGGAATATATTCAGCTTCAGAACATGACCTCTCCTGACATCTTCTATGCAGCTCTTTCAGATTAAAAGATTGGCTCACTAGGTAACAGTTGAAACCTTTATAAGCTCTATTTTATTCATTCCTGGGAGAATGAACTTTGTCATGAGTCGCGTACATGTGCCGAGAATGGCCGGCAATCCCTGTGCCGACGGATGAAAGATGACTCCAAACTTTGCCGTGAAAGAGAGGAGAAGGCAAGGGGGTCAACGCTCAGGGACAAAGACCCTTTGCTCTTCTTTGCTCCCGCTTTTATTGGGTCCTTCAGGATAATCACAAATCCTTATCACTGTGTCTCAAGCATGTGATGTGTGACAAGGGGTCTTACTGAAACTGGGAGGATCTGTTTACAGGAAAGATATGATATGCTCTACGAGTTCTGCTAAACATAGCCTAAGGGACAATGCATACATGTCCTAGATCACAGGGCGGCTGTTTGCGCTGAGAAAGCTTCGGACAAGGCAACTCCGTGGGGCATTCCAATGGCAGAGTGGTCACGCGGGCCCTGGCATCACAAAGGCCCACGCCCTTCTCTGAAACCTTCCCTCGCCCCCAGCGGCCCCCCGTGTTACATTTTAGCAAGCCAGGTATTATGGCTGATTTCATGTTCTGCATTAACCCCAACAGACATTGCATTTAGGTAGGTGGGGAGGTCACTGGGCTGATTTCGGGCCATGCGAGCTCCAGAGCCAGGCAGAGGAACTGCAAAAGCTCATGGATGTTGAAGATGCCATATGGCTGTGCTCTAGGACACATTTCAGAAGTACATTCACTTCTCAGGCCTGTCCTGGTTTCTTCTGTAACAGTGGGTAAGTGGCTTGTCCGGAGTCTCTTGGCTGTCAGCCCCAGACAAGGATCCAGAGCCAAGTGTTCTGTCTCCCAGAATGCTTTGTTTTTGGTTTTGTGTTTTTTTAATGGTGACATGGTGAGGACCTCTCAGATCAAGTCGGGGGAGTGTTTTATGCTCTGTAAGACACTAGGAAATTGTTCACATATTTCTTTTACATTATCTTCATGCTTTTTATAGGATAACAAAATTTAACTCTGTTCTACTGCAACTTCATGTAAATCGGTTTGAACAAAATGTGGGTCAAATTAAAAATTCCACTTCAGGATCTTCTCCTATGACATTTGTGTGTTTTGTGAGAACTGCCCTTCTCAGCCTCTTCAGAATCAAATTGAAATATTCCAGATTTAAATCCATCCATCCACAATTCTTTTCTACATTTTTCATGGTTTCTCAGAACATAGCTCTTTCTAGGTTATAATTGAATAATCCTAAAATAATCTGGTAATCTGTGGGTCATTTGTCTAGAACTTAATTTAAAAGAGCTCAGGAAAAGGATATATATCTAGGTGGAAATTCTGTGGGAGACTTCTAACTCCTCTGAGGTACTTTTAAGGTGACACTGACTCATTAAATTGAATTTTAGTTTTCTTCCAAACTTAGGACTTTCTTCTCCCTTGCTACAGCTTCATTTAGGATCTGGCTATCTTCTGCTTCTCCTCCACTCCTCCCTCCCTTCTTCTTCTTCCTTCCCTTCAAAGAACCATTAAAGAGAAGAGGCCATGTAAAGTCACTAGGCAAGAGTTATTAAAAGGGGGGGGGGCGGCAAGAAAATGAACTTAGCTAAGATGAAGAGCGATTGGATGAGAACGGAGTTGTGAGAGGTAAGAAAGGAAAATGGAGTAGGCTGATTTAGGTCTAGTCATCTGAGAAAGATAAGTGTCTCTGAGGCAGGGAAGCACTGGGGTAGATGCCCCATGCCAGCCACCGGGCAGTGCTGTGGGCAACTTGGTTGGTGTGTGGAGTTGCCCAGGGTGGGGAAGGGGAGGAGACGGGTGTTGGGCAAGTCGGTTATTCTCTGGACAGATGTTTGAGCAGCCTGAAGCGCTTACTGGAACAAAGGCAAGGATAAATAACCAAACCTATCCTGGTGTCTGTCCCCATACATTTAAATATTCTTTTTTTTTTCTTCTTTTTTTTAAAGATTTTATTTATTTATTTGAGACAGAGAGAATGAGAGACAGAGAGCATGAGAGGGAGGAGGGTCAGAGGGAGAAGCAGACTCCCTGCCGAGCAGGGAGCCCGATGCGGGACTCGATCCCGGGACTCCAGGATCATGACCCGAGCCGAAGGCAGTCGCTTAACCAACTGAGCCACCCAGGCGCCCTACATTTAAATATTCTTCAACTTGTTTCAAATGGAATCCAAACACTGAGCATGATTTAGATGGTCACATTGGTACCCTTGGCCCGGCCTCGGGAACTGCTTTTGAGCTTTCTGACTGAAGGGAACCAAAACTTCCTTTACCCTTAAAAACAGAAATAAATTCTGGATCTGCTTAGGACTTCTTGGAAAAAAGGCAGAGTGGAAAGAGAAGCTATCTGGTCAAGAGTCATCTTGCTGAGCTCGCTTCTGAGGTAGGACAGAACCTTCATGATGGTTGGCGGTGAAACTGCTTATCAGTGGAATATGTGGGGTGATGGTGATTTAGATCAGGGGAGAGGGGTACAGTGTTGTTGGATCTGCCATCACATTAGCCCAAAATATTTTCAGTATCCCTTCACTTCCATACAAAACCTGTCCACTTGGTGTCCCTGTGCGTCACCATAAAGTCCCTTTCTTACTCTTTCTCACGGTGGATCCTCACTCATCTTTCTATACTGCCACTGTGTTCTGCCTTCATCATGAGTTTGTCCGTTCCCTCTTCATCCTCTGAGGGAATTTCCAGACCAGTGAGTGGCAAAGAACCAGGCAGAGGTTAGTAAGTAGGTGACCCAGTCGGTATCAGCACTGAACAGCATAAACAGAAAGAATCTGAAACTGTGGATCCTTCCAACACAGGAAATCAGGTCGAAGCCAGCCCGCCTCCACCAACTCTGGGAAGTTGGGCAATCTCTTGACTATTAGTCTAATCATTCATTGATCTGACTTGGCTTTGCAAGAGACTGCATATCAAAACCTAAAGGGCATTCTGTAGGTCCGCACTTTCTAGCGTTGTAGATACTGTTTATTAAGTTTTCTTGAATCTGACATTTGTTTAAGGACATATGAAATATACAAGGGTTTTTGTAAATGTTGTGCAGCAAGTGGGTCCTAATGGCCCCTCTGCTCCTCCACCCCATCAACTCAACTGGATTCACTGAGTAATACAAAATTTATAGTATGAAATCTTGGGATAGGCTGTTAGCAGAATTGATGGGATCATTTATATTCTTAGAATGGTCTAAATATTGACTCAGCCCATTCACCTCAGGTTTAATATGTATTCCAAGGGTTGGGAGAGAGAAAGAGGAACCCACAGATTGATTTGTCCTAATCTTGAATCTCCTGGTGATGGCTCTCTTTCAAAGTATTTCTGGCTTGAGAGGTTTTGAAAGAATTCTTGCCCTTCCTGAAATGTAATGCTTCTTGGAATAAGGAGAGGGCTGGAAAGGATGGATGTAATGGATCTGCCCTCTATTCAGTGCTATACTTTTTTTTTTTTTAATTTGTTTGTATTTGTTACAACCTTTTAAAGCAGAGTGTGACTTGAGCACTACATTTCCACTCACAGAACTTGCTGTGTTACTTCTTGAACAGCTTTACAACATGCCTAAATAGGCTTAGAATTTCGCTACTCTAAACTATGCTCTTCTTTGGAAAACAAGTCCTATACATAGTTACTCTCATCCAGTTGGTTCAGTTTAACTACTAGTTTCTAGAGGCCTGGTACATGCAGTTGATAACTACAGGGGATAGAAGATTTAAAAAGCAGATCCTAGACAGTGCTATACTTTTAATACATTTCTAAATTATACCACAGACATTATTGGTGCAAGGACAGACACATAGACCAACGGAACAGAATAAAGAATCCAGAAGTAGACTCACTCATATATGTATGATCAATGGATTTACCCTTATGATTCAGCAAGAAAAGGATGGCCTTTTCAACAAATGATGCCAAAGCAGCTGATGTCCTTGGCGGCGGGGGGGGGGGATGGGATGAACTTTGGCCTCTACTTCATAGCATGCACAAAAATTAATTCAAGATGGCCCACAGACCTAATGGGAAAGGTAAAACCATAAAGTTTGTAGAAGAAAATAGGAGGTCTTTATGACCTTGGGCTAGGCAAAAATTTCGTTTAACAAGACACATAAAGCCCTAATCATAAAAGAAAAATGTGATAAATTGGACCACGTGCAAACTAAGAATATCTTAGTTTTTAAATTATGCCACGGGAAGAATTCATAGCATGTCTTCAAGGCCTGTAACAGAAAAGCAGGCTGGAAATCCTCCAGGTGCTCTCCAGAATGTGCCCCCTGACAAAGACCGAGGACTCCACTACCTGTTCTGATGATAGGGAGATGGATGCAAGTTAAAATAAGTAGTTGGTTGCAAGGCTCAGGCACTGAGACCTCACAGTAAAAAAAAAAAAGTCTTACATTCCTTGTGTGTTTTTAATACATGAGAGGCAACTTTGTTCCCGAGCCCCTCCACAACAGAACACTAGAGTATTCTTCTCGGAACAATCTCTTGAGACCGCCTGGGCTTTGAGGTCATCCTGACGAGTCTGTGTGTGGGGAGGAGGACAGAGCCATGCAGAGGCCCGCAAAGAGGTGAGCGAAAGGAGTTCAGATGCCAGCCAAATCCAGTTCTCCAGGAGCCCCACCCCTGGGTCCCAGGACCCTGGAGGAAGCCTGGGGTGCAGTCAGGCCAGGCCCAGCCCTTTGCGGGGTCCTGTGTTGCTTCAGTCAGACTAGGAAGCATGGGAGACAGAACCAGAAACACACACAAACACAGCATGACCACGCTCACCCCATCCACATTTGCAACTGAAAAGCCAAGATAGACGCTTCCTCTTCGGACCTACCGGGTTAGAGGAAAGGAAGCGCAAAATATATTTAGAGCTTTCGGAACTTTGTTTTGCACATTCTTACAAAGGGGAAAAAATAAAAATACCCCAGGGGATTAGAAAAAAAATCAGCATCTAATACTTTAGATGAGTGGGAAAAATCTTATATGCTGGAGTCATTTCCTTTCTGTTTCAAAAAATTATTAGTGTGCTGGAAATAGCCTGTTGCAAAAGGGGAGATTTTGTGTCCTTTGAATGCTGATTGTGCCAGAAAATTTTCCAGGCCTAAAGGGGAAGTCGTCCCTTTCCCAGGACACTGATGCAAGATGACCCCACAGTTAGACGTTTTATTTGGCTGGAAGACCCAAGGCAATGGAGAGCTGAAATTCAGAGGGAATGATTAACTCATTCATTCAAGAACCGGCAGGGGCCCCCCCAGCAGTAAGCAAGCACACCGCTCTGTCTGTTGGTTTCAAAAGTGCTCCATTTCAGAGCTGGACCCGCAGGTGGGGTTACTTGCATGAGCTCCAGGTAATGTGTAAAGGATCGAAGTCCTGAGAGTTTCCCGTGACATCGTATTTAGGCATTGGTTGGCTGATTAGAGCTGGTCAGCACTTCATCCACAAAAGGCCCCATTGTAAATGTTTTAGGCCATACGGCCCTGGCCACAGTGGCCAGACTTGAGGCATGACTGTGTTCCAATAAAAATTTATGGACACTGAAATGTGACTTTCTTAATAATGTTCGTGTCATAAAATATCCATTCTCCCCCTGCCCCTCGCCCCCAACCATTTAAAAACACAAAGACCTCTTAAGTGCCAGGCCAAAACAAATGGCAGGCCCAATTTGGCACATGAGCCATAGTTTTGGCCAGCCTTTTGGTAGCAAAAAAATGTTGGTCCTGTGTAAGGACCTTCCTACCAGACGGGATAGGTAGGACAAAAAAGTCCTAGAGAGGTGTTCCAGAATTGGGGGGACGGGCAGGTATGGCCCTGGGCTCTCGCTGGGTGGTCTCCTACCCGCTGAGGCTAGGGAGGCAGTGTCTAGACACGTTCCCCCACTTGCCAGTGGCCCCTGCCAGGGACCTAGACACTTAGAGCCTGGGAAAGAGCTGTGTCCTTGGACACCCTTGTCACACACAGTAGACGTGTCACTGCTGCTGTTTAACCCACTGCCTCCCCAAACTGAGAAGAAAGCTCTTTCCCCCTTCCTCCTGGAGCCCCAGGCCACTTCTGTTCAAAGGTATCTCCTTGCAGTCTCCCAGGGCACGCGGCACTCTGCGTTTCTGTCTGAGATGAAAGTCGTCATTCCTCCCTGATCACCTTGACTTGTCGATCTCAGATCCTAAGGCTTCTTAAAATAGGGACTGCCATCTTTTCTAAGCGCTCAGCACATTTTCAAATATCTTCTTAGATTTTTTTCTTTCATTACCTAAGGAGCAGTTGGTTATTACCCGCCCCACCAAAAAAATAGCAATTCTGGTAAACGGGCGCCTGTGTGGCTCAGTCGGTTAAGTGTCCCACTCTTGATCTCAGTTCACGTCTTGATCTCAGGGTCGGGAGTTCGAGCCCTGCATTGGGCTCCACACGGGGTGTGAAGCCTACTTAAAAAAAAAGGGTGGGGGGAGGAATTCTGGTAGCAAAGAGGAAAAACAAACATTTTGGAACTAAATTTCATTATATTAATTGGAACATCCCCAATAATGCAGAACAACTGGTAAATTTAAATCATTAAACATGATTTAAGGGAGCAGAAAATTTCATAAACAATACATTTTTCTTCTACTGATTTTTGTTTGTTTAGATGTGTGCATTTCCAAAGCAGAGCTTAAAAATCATGCTGGTGGCAGGGGGATGCCAGGCTGGTCTTTGCAGTTTGCTTTAGATAAGGCACAGGAGGGACGGCCTCATAAACAGAATCAAGTATTTACTTCCTAGTATGCTGACTAATGTTACAGACTGTTTAAAAAGATGCGTTTGGCTTTGCGTTCTCTCTTGAAGGTCCTTCCATTGTGACACCCCCCAAGGACATCCGGAATGTCACTGGCGCCCAGGTGTACTTGAGCTGTGAGGTCATCGGAATCCCAACCCCTGTCCTCATCTGGAACAAGGTCAGTGGCATGGATTTCAGGAAGATCCCCTAGACTGACGAGCTCCTCTCTCGCCATCCAGCGATGGCAATAATCTAAAACCTTTAGCCTCTTCTATTCCCTGCTGCTCCTCAAAGGTGAAGCCCTGTGGTGATCTTCCAGACACCTCCCCTGGATCTACTGAACAATTTTACTGACCTCCAGAACGGTCTCCGCTCTGCTTTCGTGGTCAGTGCCTGAGCATGGAGCCTTAGGAACTAGAAAACTGTAATGCTGAACACCCAAACCCACCCTGCGAGTGTGTGTGCGTGTGAGTGTGAGCATGTGTGTGCGGGAGTGTGTGTGTTCCTGTCGGAGACAGTAGAGCATAGTGGTAAGAATGTGGGTTCCCTAACCACCTCACTAGAGTTCTAAGCCCAGGGCTTCTTACCCTGAGCTCTGTTAGCACTTCGAACCAGATAATGCTTTGTTGTGGGGCTGCCCTGTGCACTGTAAGAGGTTTAGCAGCGTTCCTGGCCTCAAGCGGCTCTATGCCGTGGGCCACCCCCAGTGGTGGCCAGTCCAAAAGGAGGCAAGACACTGCCAAATGTCTCCTGGGGGACAGGTCCGCCTAGAATGAGAACGGATGCTCTAAACCTCAGTTTCCTCCCCTGTATGATGAAGGTGGCATATAATTTCTGTAAAGATTGCATAGAGCGATGCAGGTGAAGTCCCTTGGCTTGTGCTCAGATACATAGTTAATGCTCCCTTGATGTTAGCTGCTGGTCCTGGAAACGTTTCCCTTCATGTGCCATTATCTTGTGGAACTGTCTTCACATTTGAAGGATGACCTAGTCCCAGCATGTCTGTCTGTGGAAGGGAATAGAAAACATTCCTTTGCCAGATCCAATGATACCTCACAGTCATTTTCCATGCTTTCCCTTTTTGCACATTTCGACTCGGTCAAGCCTCACAACAACGCTATGGAGTAAATGTCATCAAACTTGCGCTAACAAAAAGGAAATAGAGTTAAGTGAAAAGGCGTCACCAGATACCCCTTTTTAGCTGGTTCGCCATCCAGCAAGCTCTCAGATGCTCTCTCTCGATTATTTTGTTTGCTGGTATCTGACCAGAGGATCAACTTCTGGAATTCCAGAGGGATCTTGGCTCCCATGGTCAGAATCTTTATGTTGTTGCAAGTTATAGAAGCTCCCTTCAGGTACTTTGAGCAAGAGAAAGGGAGGGTGAGGAGTGGTGATTCCAGCCTCGAGGGCACCTGGATCCAGGCACACAGTGTGGTCAGGACTCTGTTCCTGACTCTTGGCTCTCAATGTGTTGGTCTCATTTTTTTCCCTTCTACCTCCGAAAGCTGCCGCCACACCTTAGGCAGCGCGTCCTTGGCAGCTCCAGGCTCACATTATTATCGCCCCTTGAAGACTCCAGAGCAGAGAGAGGGCTTCCCTTCTCCCTGCTGCACTGTCAATCCCCTAGAAGGACTCGCACCCAGGTTGGGTCACCTGCCAGCCTCTGGGTCCCCCGTGTGGCCCGAGGGTGCATCATCCGCATGGGGCCGTCTGGTGGGAGTGAAATCAGGGTGATTCCAAAAAATGCCTGGGAGTAGGGGTGGGCAGAGACACCACCAGCCAACTGACCTTTACAGCTATAATTTCTGTTAGGACAGTGAAGGGGCGCCTGGATGGCTCAGTTAAGCGACTGCCTTTGGCTCAGGTCATGATCCCGGGGTCCTGGGATCGAGCCCCGCATCGGGCTCCCTGCTCTGCGGAAAGCCCGCTTCTCCCTCTCCCACTCCCCCTGCTTGTGTTCCCTCTCTCTCTGTGTCTCTCTCTGTCAATTAATAAATAAAATCTTTTTAAAAAATTTAAAAAAAAATTAAAACAGTAAATGATAATGGTAATATTAGGAGAAACTCTCCAAAAATGTGTAAAAAGAGAGAGAGAGTTCAGAATCTCCCACCTTCTTCCACTCCCTGGAATAACCAGCGTTAACTGCCCCGGGTTTTATCTTTCTATGCCCTTACTTGTGCCCATACACCAACACATATGCCCAGTATGTGTGGTGAGGTAGGAATAGACTGAGCATATTACTGTGAAATTTGCTGTTCTCGATAAATACTTCATGGGCATCCCTCCAGGTCTGCTGCTTAATAACTACATGAGATTCCAAGTACGGGGGTACCATAATTATTAAACCGTTCCTGTATTGTTTCTGTTGTTTTCAGTTTTTGACCACCTTAAATAATATACAAGTATATATGTATATCCTATATGCAAGGGCTTTTATTTTTTCCCCCCATAGAGGATAGTTTCCCCCAAAAGATACATGACTAGGTAGGTCAAAATATTTGTTTTATGCTAATTTTAATAGATGTTCTCAGATTACTTTCTAAATAGACTGTAGCAGTTCACACTCTCCCTGGTAGTGTATGGGAACCATTATCCTGCATCCTCACCAGCACTGAATATTGCCCAACTTTTTAATTTTTGTTAATGATGGATAAAAATATCCTTTCATTATTGCTTTAATTTCCTTGACTATGTTGAGGATATTTTTTTTTTTTAAAGATTTTATTTATTTGACAGAGAGAGAGAGACAGTGAGAGAGGGAACACAAGCAGGGGGAGTGGGAGAGGGAGAAGCAGGCTTCCCACCGAGCAGGGAGCCCGATGCAGGGCTCGATCCCAGGACCCTGGGATCATGACCTGAGCCGAAGGCAGCCGCTTAACCGACTGAGCCACCCAGGCGCCCCGAGGATATTTTTTTTTCACATTGTAGTATTTAAATTTCTTTGTGGTTTGGCAATCTTTTTTTTAATTTTAATTTTTTTAAAGATTTTATTTATTTGAGAGACAGACTGAGTGCAAGGGGGGTGGGGTGCAGAGGGAGAGGGAGAAGCAGACTCTCCATTGAGCAGGGAGCCCAAGCTGGGCTCGATCCCACGACGCTGAGATCATGACCTGAGCCGTAGGCAGACATACGGTGTATATTAGTTTCAGGTGTGCAATATAGTGATTCATCAGTTCCAGTCATCACCCGGTGCTCATCACAAATACATTCCTTAATCCCTATCACCTGTTTTACCCATTCCCCCACCACCACCACCTCCCCTCTGGTAACCATCAGTTCTTTGTACTTAAGGGTCTGTAGGGGTACCTGCGTGGCTCATTTGGTTAAGCATCCGACTCTTGATTGTACCTCGGGTCTTGATCTCAGGATTGTGATTTCAAGCACTGCGTTGGGCTCCATGCTGGGCATGGAAACTACTGTAAAAAAATAGTCTGTTTCAATTTGTCTTTTTTTTCTCCTTTGTTCCTTTGGTTTCTTAAATTACACATACAAGTGAAATTATATGGTATTTGTCTTTCTCTGACTTATTTCGCTTAGCATAATACCCTCTAGCTCCATCCACGTCATTACAAATGGCAAGATTTCATTCTTTTTATGACTGAATAATATTCCATTGTGTGTGTATGTGTATACACCACATCTTTATCCATTTATCAATGGACACTTGGGCTGCTTCTATAATTTGGCTATTGTAAATAATGCTGCTATAAAGATAGGGGTGCGTGCATCCCCTTGAATTAGTGTTTCTGTATTTGGGGGGTAAATATCCAGCAGTGCACTTACTGGATCATAGGGTAGTTCTTTTTTTAACTTTTTGAGGACCCTCCATACAGTTTTCCACAGTGGCTGCACCAGTCTGCATTTCTACCAGCAGCGCATGAGGGTTCCATTTTCTCCACATCCTCGCCAACACTTGTTTCTTGTGGGTTTGACTTGAGGCCTTCTGACATGTCAGGTGGCATCTCATTGTAGTTTTGATTTGTATTTCCCTGATGATGAGTGATGTTGAGCATCTTTCATGTGTCTGTTGGCCATCCATGTCTTTTTTACAGAAATACTGTTCATGTCTTCTGCTCATTTTTAATTGGATTACTTGTTTTTTGGGTGTGGAGTTCTTTATATATTTTGAAGAGAATATTTTCATATTTGTGTTATATGAATTGCCTGTTCAAATATCTTTTACCCATTTTTCTGTTAGGTTGTTTCTAATTACTAGTGTCTGTGGCTTTTTGTACATGAGAGATACTGACCCTTTCTTGCGTATTACAAATATTTTTTTCCTAGACATTTTGTCTTTAATGGGTTACAGTGGCTGGGGATCTTAAAGTTTCAACAGACATGTATTTATTTCGTCATAAACCTCTTCTGAAACTTCACCAAAAAGGCACAGCAAATATGTTCTATACTGCATAAATGTCCTTTAATGGTTTCCTGAAATTCAGTGAACCCCTTGAAATGTATTCACCTGTAAGAATCACACTATTTCATCCTGCTTTGGTAACCACTAGCACTTTTCATTATTAATTGTTTATCTGCAATAGCAGGATTTAGGAAGATGTTGTTGCAGCTAAAATACAAGCAGAGAGAGCTGAAATGACTTCCTGGATCTCCCTCTGATTCTCCCCCTAGTTGAACTCTCATGGCAAGCAGTGACTACTAGGCGTTTTTTTCTGCCTAGATTTCTAAGGTTCAAACTCTGAAGCACTTCCAGCCCATTGCACATCTGTCAAATTGTCTCAGAAGCCACTTTTCTCAGCCTGCATCCTTTTTTTTTTCCCAAACTATAAAACATATTGATCAACAAACTCCCCTCACATAAGGGAGCAACAGAATGTGCCATATAAAAGTTTACCATGTAATAATTTTTGACATTTCTACATGTTTTCTATGTGGTGTGTAGCTTTTTACAATATATTAAAATATGAGCTCTGTTATATATAAATATTCACTTCCCAATCAAATGCTTGACAAGAATAGTTTCTCTGTATGAAGTGGATCAGGTTAACTGGCACAGAACGCTCCTTACCAGGAGTGACATAATCTGAGGACCAACAGTTCAGTTGCTGAGATTCAGTACCTCATGCAGTAGTGTTTTTCTGCTCTGGTCCCACACAAAGCTCTTAGAGAATTCTGAAACTCACTTAAGACCAGAGATACGTTACTTTGGCCATTGAATCAATACTTACACCACTGTTAAATCCATTTTCAAATATTTCAGAATCATGCACTAGCATGAACTGTTTTTGCCAGCTACTGGGGAAACGGAAGGAAAAAAGATGCCTACTAAGTTTATCTGTTTTGTCTTGCTAGCACTTCTGTGCGAAAAACACTAAGATACCTGGTTTTCTCTAATAGTTGCAATAGAGGGAAATCCCAGGGGAAAAAAGCAAGCAAGCAAAATCCAGGCATTCGAAATCAATAATGCTAGGGTTTTTTTTTTTATAGAGTAGGAGTTGGCCTAGATCCCTCGTGGTTTTCAGAGCCCCAGCCCTGGTGTCACGCTGCAGAAAAAATAAGGAGTTGGTTTGAAGTTGAGACAAGCAGCTTAACAGCCTGTGGTGGGAGTGGGATCATGCAGGAAGAAGTAACACGCATGGGGAGTGTCCACACTGTCAGCTGGGCTTCTGGGACTCAGAATTTACTTAATAATGAAAGAAAATGAGAACTACCTGTGAGATTGCAACCTTTTTTCTAATTACAAGTAATATCGGTAAACATCAACCTAGCTCTTTTTTTTTTTTTTTAAAGATTTTTTATTTATTTGACAGAGAAAGACACAGCGAGAGAGGGAACACAAACGGGGAGTGGGAGAGGGAGAAGCAGACTCCCCGCCGAGCAGGGAGCCCGATGCGGGACTCGATCCCGGGACTCCGGGATCATGACCTGAGCCGAAGGCAGTCGCTTAACCAGCTGTGCCACCCAGGCGCCCATCAACCTAGCTCTTAAAGGTGGCCTGGGATGGAATAAACAAGCACTGCTTCGTGTATCCCTTTGATCTTTTTTAAATCCATCCTTGTCACAAGCTTTAAAATACTTGTACTCTGTGACTCAGCAATTCCACTTCTAGAAATTTATGCTAAGTGTGTATGTACAGAAGTTTTACAAGTAAATTTTATTTTTCCATAGATTTTTGTGTATTTTCCAGAGTTTATATTATGAACAGTTCATGAGGGGGGAAATTAGGACAGTGTTCACTATTACCCTCAAACCAAGGAAACAATGTCTTAACAACCCATCCCTATTCTCGTCATGACGCACAGGGGTGGGCAGCAGGCAGCTTTTGTCATAGGAGAACGGTGACAGCGTGTACTTGACAGGCGTTTTTGCTCACTGGTCCTTAGTAAATCGTTAGAATGAACCCTTAGCCCTCAGAACAAAAGGAACATTTTGGACTCAACCTACTGTTTTCCATTACAGAGGTGGTTGTAGGACTTGGTCCCAAGAATCAAACCTAGCACTTGGTGACACAGTTTGTCAAACATGGCGTGGCAAGCAAGAAAAAGCACAGCAAAGACAGGCAGAATTTACAAGGGCATGAGTGAATGATGGTAGTCAGCGGCAGCAAAGTATGACGGTGTGTATTCCCCAAGCATGCAGAAAAATACATTAGTTTAAAATATATAAACTTTAGAGGGAAACTGATAGGAAGAAATAAAAGAAGATCTTTATTTAATTATTCAGGAAAGAGTAATATGGAAATTGCTGGGTTTAATCCAGTTAGAAAGTCTAATGTATGCCCTGTACAGCTCTAAGAATGTGTCTACTTCCAAGTTGATAATTCAGTGCAGAAAACTCAAAAGACTATTTCCTTTTGTTTTTGTAGGTAAAAAGGGGTAACTATGGAGTTCAAAGGACAGAACTCTTGCCTGGTGACCGGGACAACCTGGCTATTCAGACCCGGGGTGGCCCAGAAAAGCATGAAGTCACTGGCTGGGTGCTGGTGAGTACCGAGGGTTGGCAAGGATTTCATTCCTAGGATTAGACTCAGCAAACCTGGCAAAGGTGCCAGACGTCCTGCCAAGCTGAAAGTACGTGCCCTGGCAGCCACACCTCTTTGGAACAGGCCTACCAGGAAACCGCTACTCCTCTTTCGGAGGGAACTTAAAAAAGAGCTGAGATTGGTTGAATGTTTTGGAAAAAACCAACAAATAAGAACTAATTTTTTTCTTTTAAGAATTCAAAGCAGGGGGCCCCTGCCTGGCTTAGCAGGTTAAGCTTCTGCCTTCGGCTCAGGTCATGATCCCGGAGTCCTGGGATCAAGCCCCACATCGAGGGAGCCTCCTTCTCCCGCTCCCTCTGCCTGCAGCTCCCCCAAATAAATAAATAAAATCTTAAAAAAATAAATACAAAGCAGGGGCGCCTGGCTGGCACAGTCGGTAGAGCATGTGACTCTTGATCTCAGAGTCATGAACTCAAGCCCCATGTTGGGCCTAGAGCTTACTTTAAAACACACCCAAAAAATTCAAAGCAAAATCCTTACAGGGTACTAAATGGCCTGAGCATTAATTATTTTAATTAATAGTTATTTTTATTTGACCTTTGATACTTCGAAATTGTACTTATACCCTATCAAGGTCTTCCTCAAACCGGTATGTGCACCTGTTGACAGTTCTTAAGCTATGTAGTGTGATCAAAAGCTGTCCGTGCTGTGCCTCAGAGTGTGAATCCTCCCGGGAGAACACCGGGGGCAAGCTGTCCGTCTTGCAGCACAGAACCTGCACTCTTTCTGGCAGTATTTTTGCTATGAATCCCCGATTCATCCTAAGAAATAATGACCTAACTGAAGCCGCAGGGAAGAGAGGACTGCCATAGAGGAGCTAAAGATGCTTTTTTTCACAGGTATCTCCTCTCAGTAAGGAAGATGCTGGAGAATATGAGTGCCATGCATCCAATTCTCAAGGACAGGCTTCAGCATCGGCAAAAATTACAGTGTTTGATCCCTCACAATGAAATACCAGTGGAAAAAGGTAGGTAATAAATCTCACAACTATTTAAGGACTAGTGCTTTTGTTTAAGAACAGAACAGAACCAAGGATGAGAGTATCTGACATCATGGCTCTTACGAAATTGTTATTCACAAAGGCATGCCATCAAAATGGAGAGCACAGGGCTCTAAAAGAACATTTGGATGGTTAATGGAATGCTTCTGTTAGGACGATGATACTTTCACCTTATCTCACATCTCAGTCTTGAACGGAATGGCTTCTATTTCCCCTCTCTATCCACATGGCAGTCTTCCTTGGTGTTGCAACTATTACATTAAATTTCCATTTTAAAGTAAATGATTGTAAAAAAAAAAAAATAAAAATAAAAATAAATGATTTGATTGTGAGCAATTCTGGTCCTTCACTTTGAGCTTTTATAAGAACAAGCCAGAAGGGAGAGTATACTGGCAAGGACCCAACTCTCTTCTTCACCATCAAAAAAGCTTCCTCTCAAGCACCTCTCCTAGCAGCGTCAGGGAAATGCTATTTTACATTTATATACTTCTCTTAGACCAATGTCTGAACTGGCTTCTCGTAAACCAAAAATTGAACAAAATTTACTTTCCGCATCTGCCGGCCCATCCCCCTGTGCAGATCGCTCACCTGCGGTATGGAAGGAGGAAGTATCAAGTAAACACAGGCTTGGTCAGACTCTCCTCGGCCAGGCTGTGTAAAGCCAGGTGATGAACAGCAGGAGCTCAGCGTCAAGTCATGTTTGCGTCTCAGCTCTGCCCCTAATTATCCTCCACTTGGAATGCTGAGTGAAAGCTTCATGGCCGAGGAAGTTCCTAAGCCTCTCTCCATCTCAACTTGCTTGTCTGTGAAACAAGCTCTTCCACTTCTGTTAACAAGGTCCATGGCTTATGCATAGCCCAGTACAACAAAATCCCATAGCTCACATTCCAAAGAGCATTCCACCCTCTCATTTGTACAGTTACTCACATACCCTTTATCCCCACATTTTAACATCTTCGTTTATTTGGAAATACTAAAAAGTACCTAAAGATCAGAAAGTCAACCACATCCATATCTGTAACTAATTTTCATCTTTTTCTTTAATTAGGTGAAGGTGCTGACCTATAAACCTGCAAAATATACCCGTCTGCATCACTGAAAGTCCTGGATAACTACAGCCCTGTTCTTGCCTAATAACCAGTTTCTTTTCCTCCAACCCACTAACGCTTAGTTATATTCACTGGTTTCACATAGAGGAAATCCAAAATAAAGATAACACATCAAGACTATCTACAAAAATTTATTGTCTATTTACAGAAGAAAAGCATGCATGTAATTAAAATCAATAAAATGCTTTCACAATGCAGTACTTTTTTTAAAAAAAAAATCTTGAAGAAACAAATATTTACAAGTTATCTTGAGACTCTCTTAAAAGAGCTAAACACTCATCATTCGAGGTGCAATACTCATAGACATAAGTTCCTGAAACAGCAGTTTGCACGCGTAAGGCATTCGCACCAAAGAAATCTGGGGGGAGGAGAAAAAGGTAATTAGCAAAACTGTATTTGAAATGACCCCACTTCCCTACCCCAGAAAGATATAAGGTCTTGGTATTGTAGATGATAAATAAGGGCTGGTAACACTCATCCTGCTACCTGGGCTTGTGGTTCTTTCTCCTGAGAGGCTTTGGTATTTCAGCCTTCCTGCCAGACATAATTTATATTCACCCTTCTCAAAAGATTTAAACTCCTTAATTTAAAATGTTTAAATTCCCTTGTACACATCCTTATTATTTCCAAAAGATGACCAGCTTAGAGAAATTATCCCACCAAAACTGGTTTTTAGAAAAAGCAAATTATCTTTTTCCTCATTTTAAACTAGGAATCTTTATACAGGTGTCATTCAAAATTGTGAAAATGCCAATCTGTTCCACCACAATGAACCTGCCTGGATGATGAGACCAACATGGTTATATCCTAAACAAGTATCAACTGCCAATAAGGTCTACACACCTGGGTTTTATTGCGGCAGCCCCTGCATTCATACGTATGGGTCCTCGTGTTAGCAATCGCCATTATTCCACAAAGATTGCAAACATGAACCTGATATGGATCTGATGCCTCAAACAATCTTTCCCTTAAAAACTGGGCTGCTCCATGGGCAATCTGACAATCTCGTTCCATTTCTCCAAACCGCAGGCCACCATCACTGTTAAGGAACAAAGAACAGATTATTTTTATAAAGCAGCTTCTCCATGAATGAGTCTCCCAGGCAATCAAGCCTGAAATAAATGTACAGTGGCAAAAGTAATGGAAAGAACAGGTGAATGATAACATGTTTCGCCAGTATGGAAGTGAAATGAAATGCATTGTTCAAATGGCCAAAAAGTGGATGGTGATGGCTTCCTTAACAGTCTCAATATACAAAATACATAAAACCAATGATTTTCTAATACCAAAAAACTTATCGGTCAACTTTGGAGGATGACAGACAACATTATTTTGAAAACTGGTAAAGAGAAAGAATCAAGCATTTATCCTGCCTATATGAACTATGTCACGAGATAAGCAGTTGAGGAAACAAAGTTTCTCTCTCCAGCAGTATTCCAGCTATTAAGTGAAGAAATGATAAAATTAGAATCTCAACAATTTGCAGTCCCTATTTAATTAAGGGCTTCAAGTAATGATCATACATAACTGCTAAAATTGTAAGACACAACCAGATACTGGAAATATACAACACTGCCTATAAGTATTACTCCAAAAGAATGCAATCCTTCCATTTCATCAAAGCTCAAGACCTAATTAGCTGTTTATAAGACAAACAGAAATGTACAGCCCACGAATGCAATCAGCAAAATCCAGAGTCTGAGAAACCCTCCAGGGCAAACAATCCAGTTTCTTCAACAAATCAACTGCAAGGAAAAAAGGTTGGAGGGCAACCTATAGATTTAAAAACAAAACAAAACCCTTCAACTGCAAAGCACAGACGTATTTGTATCCTGATCGAAATCAACAAACTTATTTAAAAATTATCCAATCAGGAAAATTTGAACATCAGATACTTAATAATATCAAGGTTACAGGTGACCCCTGAACAACGCATAAGGGGCGCTGATAAATACAAATGATTCACTGATATGGTTTCAGATCCTACATCACAGCTAACCTTTAAGAAACTACAACTTGCTTTGGCATAGCATCAAAAAATAATATCCACAGTCACCTAAAAAGGTTATTAAAATATTCCTCCCTTTTCTAACCACATATCTATGTGAGATAGGATTTTCCTCATATACTTAAATATAAAAAATACTGCAATGGAATGAATGCAGAAGCAGATACAAGAATCCTGCTGTCTTCTAGTAAGCCTGCTCATTAAAAAGATTTGCAGGGGCGCCTGGGGGGCTCAGTTGGTTAAGAGACTGCCTTCAGCTCAGTCATGATCTCGGGGTCCTGGGAATGAGTCCCACATCGGGCTCCCTGCTCAGCAGAGAGTCTACCTTTTAAGGGCATTAAGGAGGGCATGTGATATGATGAATGTTATATGCAACTGATGAGTTACTGAACTCTACATCTGAAATTAATGATGTACTATATGTTGGATAATTGAATTTACATAAAAAAAAATTTAAAGATTTGCGGGCGCCTGGGTGGCTCAGTTGGTTAAGCAACTGCCTTCGGCTCAGGTCATGATCCTGGAGTCCCGGGATCGAGTCCCACATCGGGCTCCCTGCTGAGCAGGGAGTCTGCTTCTCCCTCTGACCCTCCTCCCTCTCATGCTCTCTGTCTCTCATTCTCTCTCTCGCAAATAAATAAAAAATTAAAAAAAAAAAAATTTAAAGATTTGCAGAAGTAAACCAATGTCACTCATCACTAAATTTATTTGGTAAATATATTTTCCATTAAAAGTTATTTATGTCAATGTGCAACGGGCTTATTTTTTTAAGATTTATTTGCGAGAGAGAGCATGCACATGCACACAAGCAGGGGGAGGGATAGAAGGAGAGAGAATCCTCAAGCAGACTCTCCACTGAGCACAGAGCCCAAGGCAGGGCTCTATCCCAGGACCCTGAGATCATGACCTGAGCTGAAAAGAGTCAGATGCTCAACCAACCAAGCCACCAGGTGCCCCCTTATTAGTGTTATTTTTTAATAAATTAATATTTTAAGTCTTAGTTTTAACTTCTAACATGATTAACATCAATAGATACAACTCAAACAAAAGCTCTGAGGGGTCCTGGAACCAAGAAATTTGAGAACCACTCTTTCGTAAATACATGCCAAAATATATTTATAGAAGAAACTGATGCCTAGGCTTTGCTCAAAAATAATCAGGAGTTGGTTAGGAGTGGGGAGGTAAATGTAGTAAGGTTGGCCATTCATAATTATTGATGTGGAGTGACAGGCACATGGGGGGTTTCATTATACCATTATCTCTATTTTTGTATGTGTTTGACATTTTTCATTAAAAAAAGGCTAGTTAATAATAACAATGATGGTGATGCAGCTCTCTTACCGAGATCTACCTTCCATGGGCTGTCTATTAAGGATCTGAATAGGTCCCCTGGCACGAGAATGAATCTTATCATCCACCATATGCTTCAAACGCTGGTAATATGTGGGGCCAATAAAAATCTGTGATGTGATTTTTCGACCAGTGAACCCATTGTACAGGACCTGAAACAGATTTTGAAGTACAGATTTAAAAATATTAAATATATGTGCACAGACTATATGATTCCATTTATATGAAAACTGAAAGACAAAATTAATATAAAATCAAGAGACTGTTTACCTTGGGGTTGGGGTGGGGATAGTAAATGGAAGGAGACATGAGGGGGCATCTAGGCCTAAAAGCGTTCTGGTAATTTTCAAGATCTGGGTGCCAGTCACACAAGTGTGTTCACTTTGTGTGAAATAAATTCATCAAGCTGTACAATTATGATTTGTGCACATATTTAAAGCATGCATCATACTTCAATAAGAGAATTTATTTTTTTTAAAAATGAAACTACACACATATAAAAAATAGACACAGCTACTAATGTAAGAGCAAACATACCTCATTTCCTCTAAGATGGTAGCCATAATCAGATAATAGATTAGAAATCTTCTGCACATTAACAGCATCATTAAATGGAGTGGCATCACCAATTTCACCCTTGTTAGCGGATACCTTTTTTTAAAAAAAGTAGTCTTTAAAAGCTGAATCCTTCTGTCATCTCTTATAAGTCTTTATCAATAAAAATATATTCAATTTTAAAAAGCCTTTCTATATAGGGAAGATTTTGAACATAAAAATCTATGTTATGGAAAGCCGTAATATTTTAAGTTTCATTTTAACATCTTAAATGAAATACTATTTATAACAAACTAATCTACTGAAAAAATTAAAACTCAATTATAAGCTTTCAAAAAGGAAGCTATCCATAAGACCAGATAAAAAAAGAATGAGACTCCCAACTAGTTCCTATGGCTCAAAGAAAATGACATTTTAATGCCGTAAAACCAAGTCTCCCATGTGTTAGGATATAGCCATTCTACCTGAACAAGATACTTAAAAATAGATAACCTCCACTGAAAGATGCATGAATATAGCTAATAATATAGCTATACAATTATTAAGTTCACACTGAACTAACCACCAATGAATTAACTCCTCATCTACGGATTCTTTTCCCCATCTACTGGTTCTTTTTGAACCAGTCAAAAGGATAACCATATATGTATGCAGAGATTGGATGTAGTAAATTTTACAAAAATTCTGACTTAACCAAAACTTCACAAGTTTTTGCTGGGGGAAAAAAAACCACCACAATCATAACCAACTTAAAAGCAGGAAAGTAAGTATCATACTAGCTTTTTCCAACAAAGAACCCAGACTCAAATATGAGAGAAATCACCTATCATCATTTTGGAAGAAACATCAGTTTGGAACATATATTTTTAAGATATTTTCTTACCTTCCCTTGAAGACATTCAATCAAGTGACCAATAGTCATGCGAGAGGGAATGGCATGGGGATTTATGATGATATCAGGGGTGATACCCTCACAGGTGAAAGGCATATCCTAGAAAGAAATTTTTAAAAGGAGACAACTCCCTTAACTACAAAGCTGGAACTGATCCCCCCCTCCTCCGAAGTTTTCTATGTCCGCAATTCTGTTCAACATGCTCTGCTCATATTCTTATTCAACACTAAAAAGTCAAGCCTCTATCACCTTTGCACTTTTAAGTTAAAGCAAATTTTGATTCAATAAAATGTTAAACAGAACTTTGGGTTGGGGTAAGGGAGATACAAGATACCTACCTCTTGTCTGTACTGAATACCACAAGTACCCTTTTGACCATGTCGACTAGCAAATTTGTCTCCAATTTGTGGAATTCTAACAGAGCGGACCTGAATTCATATAAAAATAGATTAATTAACTTAAGCCAAACTGGTTTACTTTTTTTTTTTTTTGGTAGGCAGCAAAGCAAGTTTATTGAGTGATAGTACGAAGCTCCCAAAGAGGGAGGGGATCTGAGAAGGTTGCCCTGGTTTACTTTTTATAAACAGCAATTTGAAAAGCTACACTCACCCTTATTTTACAAAATTTATATCCTTCCTGGTTGAGAGTTACCATAACCTGATCCACAATGCCCGTCTCACTAGTTCTCAGAAATGTGCTACAGTCTCTCTTGGTATAGCGTCTATTAGTGCCCTCCAATTCATCTTCATTTTCAGGCAAGGTGACTGTTTTGCCTATAATAACATCATCTCCTGATACGCGGACTCCAGGAGCTATCAAACCATCATCGTCCAGCTTGTCATAAATGGCATGCCTCATACCTATGAGGAAACAGACATGGAATTTTCTGAAATGGTACTACTATATAAAGTACTTAAAATGTCACATAATCCGGGGCACCTGGGTGGCTCAGTTGGTTAAGCGTCTGCCTTCAGCTCAGGTCATGATCTCAGGGTCCTGGGATTGAGCCCTGCGTCGGGCTCCCGGCTCAGTGGGGAGTCTGCTTCTCCCTCTGGCCCTCCCCGCCACTTGTGCACGTGCATGCTCTTTCTCAAATAAATAAAATCTTAGAAAAGTCACATAAACCCTCCAAAAGATTAAAACCAAATATATAAATCAGTTCCAAGTCAGAGAGAAGTTCATAGGAATCTTTAACACCATGAACCATTTGTAGTAATAATACAATGCTCTTATTCCAAATACTACAAACTATTATGAAATTCTAAAAAACCACTGGACTGAGCACTGGAAAATCAGATTATCTATATGCTGGGTGATTTTGGATAAGGGTGTTGCCATCTTCTGATCTCTTTTTTACATGAAAAAGAATATGCCCGGGGCGCCTGGGTGGCTCAGTTGTTAAGCATCTGCCTTCAGCTCAGGTCATGATCCCAGGGTCCTGGGATCGAGCCCTGCATCGGGCTCCCTGCTCCGAGGGAAGCCTGCTTCCCCCTCCCACTCCCCTGCTTGTGTTCCCTCTCTCACTGTATCTCTGTCAAATAAATAAATAAAATCTTTAAAAAAAAAGAATATGCCCTCGGAGGGCCTAGGTGGCACAGTTAAGTATCTGACTCTTGGTTTCAGCTCAGTTCTGATCTCAGGGTCATGAGATCAAGCCGTGAGTCCTGCTCTGTGGTGAGTCGGCTTGGGTTTCTCTCTCCCTTTTCTTCTGCCCCTCCCCCCTGTGCTCATGCTCTCTCTTACTGAAATAAATAAATCTTTAAAAAAGAAAAGAAAAAGAATATGCCCTCTACGCATATCCTCACACAGAAATTTTGAATTTCATCTTATGTAATCTTAACTCCACTGGACATCAATTCACTACTACACAGAACCACCCACAGGAAACGGAGTAATAGAAAGATGACTTAAAAAACAAAACATACTTTACTTCACACAATACCATTAGAAGTCAAAACTAGCAGATACACATATTTCCCTGGGACATCCCATCCATCCCACTGCATATACCGTTTTTAAGTGTCTGTGAAAATTGTAACTAGATAATAAGTTTGAGTTTTCTAGAAGAAACAAAAAGTGCTAGGTATCACCTCATTTATCTGTTAAATGTATACAAATATTGTGGCTAGACAAATATTATGGTCACACTACAGTGTGGAGAGGGGGGGGGAAGTTCCCATGCAAATACATAAACGGAGGGAGAGTTCAGAGTACAAGTAAGAAGGGCTGTAGTGTATCGCATGAAATTACATGACCTCTCTGATCTCCTAAATACCCTCTTCAATGCAGGATCTACCAGGATGGAAGAACCGTAACAAGCCAACTCCTATGTGCAAAGACTTTTGGCAAACACACATTTTCTTATATATGAGCTCTAAGAATAACATGAAATCATACTCCCATGTGACAGGGGGCAGGGGAAGGTATTAATTAGGACAACCATGAATGCTGACTTTAAATTCCATAATTTAAATGTCAGTATCACTTACCCTGGCATGTTTCACGAGTTGGCTTCTCAAAAACTTCTTCTTGATCAAATCCTTTTTTAGATTCCTGTTCTTTATATGATCGATAGAAGACAGACCTAAAAACACATGGTTATAAAGGTAACTTCTATTTTCCTCTTTATAAAAGAGCTTAGAACATACCGATAATTTGCACTTAATTAATTGATACTTGGGAGACAATTTAAACCATTAATCTAGGACAAGAGTTTACTATATTGAAAGTTAAGTCTTAAATGCTGTTACATGGGCCACACATGTAGCATTTGACCTGTAATCTTAACAGCTGGATTATATGTGAGAACAGGAAGGACCTGAGGTCATTAACTGCAACCTCCTACCTAAAATAAGGATCCCTTCCATAATAACCCTCAGAGATGGTCACTCAGGATCTGCTCCAATATTTCTAGTGAGAAATTTATGATATTAAGCTATTATGCCCACCCTCTGGTCCTAGTGCTATCCTCTGACACTATACAGAAAAAAATTCATCTTCTAAATTTCCAGTTTTTAACCAATCTTCATATGCTATGTATTTGAGATTGTCAATAAAATAATTGAAGGATAATTTTAAAAAGACTGAAAAAAACCAATAGTTATTTATGGGTCCTAAGATTAATAGGTTTATTTTTATTTCTTTAGACATTTCTGTATTATATGAATGCAAACACATATTTGCTTACCAAAAAAGTGGGGGGTAAGGACCTCAAAATATTAGCATCTGAAAATCCTGAGACACAAGAAATAGTGTCTTCAGTCATTCATGACATCAACCAGGCCTCCTGTTTTCTGGAATAAGGCACTGATTTCACCACACTAAACTCTATACAGATATCTATAGAACAGTATGTGCTTGCCAGATATCCACAAAGCTTCATGAATGGAGGCAAAAGAGTAAATATCTTAACAGAAAATTTTCTCTGTTGTCGGATCAAAATTTCCTCCAGCCTGACCTTCAAAACCACCAAAAAGTTTGGATACATACAAGCCAAACCTATTTTTAAAGAACTTTTTTCTTTTTTTTTTAAGAACTTTTTTTATTAAAGTATTAATGTTTGCACCGTATCTGTGTTTTGACAACTACCGTAAACAGCTGACCTGAAAAAGCCTCTGTCTACAGCTGAACGATTCATGATAACAGAGTCTTCTTGGTTATATCCCGTGTACGATGCAATGGCCACAATGGAGTTGATACCTGTAAGTGCACATAAGAGCATACATTATAAGCCTCATCTGGGAAACAAAGAAAAGATTGTTCCTTTCTTTTATTTATTTATTTCTGAAAAGTTAAAAATTCCTTAAGTTTTTTATTCCTAGTACCACTACCACAATTTACAGGGCAGTATACCTGATATAATGAAAAGAAAAAGAAAAAGGCAAAGCTACAAGAGATAAAAGACCTCAGGAATGTACATCTAGGGGCACCTGGCTGGCTCAGTCAGTAGAGCAAGCGAATGGATTTCAGGGTCATGAGTTCGAGCCCCACGTTGGGTGTAGAGATTACTTAAAATCTTAAAAAAAAAAAAAAAAACAGGGCGCCTGGGTGGCTCAGTTGGTTGGGCAACTGCCTTCGGCTCAGGTCATGGTCCCGGAGTCCCGGGATTGAGTCCCACATCGGGCTCCCGGCTCAGCAGGGAGCCTGCTTCTCCCTCTGACCCTCTCCCCTCTCGTGCTGTTTCTCTCTCTCTCTCAAATAAATAAATAAATAAAATCTTTAAAACAAAACAAAACAAAACAAAAGAGGAATGTACATCTAATTGACACTAGATTGCATTAAGCAATAGCTGCACGTCTTGCAAACTGTGGCTATGATGGTCCTGAACAAGAAAGGTTTCCTATTTAAGCTGCAGCAACTTTTCTGACAGTGGATCATCATTCCTTCTGTGGCAGATTTTTACAATTCCTTTAATGCACTTGGGACAACTATCTCAAAGTAACCTGCAGCTTTCCTGACAACTCGCTCTCTCTCCTGCTAAGAACTGTAGCCCTTTTCTTCTGAGTTCTTTTAGAAAATTCCGCTACCATATCCACCACTTCCACCACCAGATCCATAACCACTACCATAGGGGCTACCCAAGCTTCTTCCACCAAAACTGCCCCCCTTCACGGGTCCATATTTGACTGCTGTTGTCCACTGTAAATTCCAAAATCACTGTAGTTCCCACCACCACCATAGTTACCTCCTCCAAAATATCCCCCTTCACTATAACCACCATTTCTTCCACCAACGCCACCATAACCACCTCCTTTGGTGTCCATATCCTGGGCCCACTGCCACCACAGCCGCCTCTACTGCTATAACCGGGACCACCACCACCGTCGCCACCATCCTCTATAACTACCTCTGCTGCCAGCACCACAGCCTCCTTTTCCACCGAAGTTTCCTCCATCACCCGTGAAGTAGCCACATCCACCTCTATGACCTCTTTGTGATCCAGCAGACTGCCTTTCTTGTTTAGAAAGGGCCTTTTTCACTTCACAATTATGCATGTTAATAGTGTGGTATTTCCGAACTACAATTTTGTCATCAACTGTATCACGATCATCAAGTTACAAAACCAGGGGTGCCTGGGTGGCTCAGTCGTTAAGTGTCTGCCTTCTGCTCAGGTCATGATCCCAGGGTCCTGGGATCGAGCCCCGCATCGGGCTCCCTGCTCCGCGGGAAGCCTGCTTCTCCCTCTCCCATTCCCCCCGCTTGTGTTCCCTCTCTGGCTATGTCTCTCTCTGTCAAATAAATAAGTAAAATCTTTAAAAAACAAAAAAGTTTCCTGAGATTAAGAATTCCTCATATCAGTGAGGTCATGATACATGTCTTTCTCTGAATGACTTATTTCGCTCAGCATAACACCCTCCAGTTCCAACCACATCGTTGCAAATGGCAAGGTCTCATTCCTTTTGATGGCTGCATAATATTCCATTGTATATATATATATATATATATATATA